>NC_062563.1:53863607-54163607 GCF_022837055.1 Prionailurus viverrinus
TATGCATTTAAAGTATATGGTATAATGACTTGACAGACATATATTGTGAAATTATTACCACAATACCTTTAATTAACATCCATCATCTCATTGAGGGGGAAAAAAGAAAATAAAAATCGTATTTTTATCCTCATGATAAGGTCTTTTAGGATCTACTCTGTTAGCAACTTTTAAATATACCATACAGCAGTGTTAAGTATAGTTATCATGTTGTAAATTATATTACCAGTATTTATTTATCTCATAACTGGAAGTTTGTGCCTTTGACCACCTCATCCAATTCCTCCATGCCCCCACCCCCAGCCTCAGGTAATAGTAGGTCTGATCCCTTTTTCTATGATGTGTTTTTAAAAATGTATTCCACATGAGGGGCGACTGGGTAGCTCAGTTGGTTGAGTGTCCAACTCTTGATTTCAGCTCAGGTCATGATCCCAAGGTCGTGGAATTAAGCCCTACTTCGGATCCCGTGCTGAGCATGGAGCCTGCTTAAGATTCAGTCTCTCTCTCTCTCTCTCTCTCTCTCTCTCTCTCTTTTCCTCCCCTGTCCCTCTCTCCCACTCTCACTCTCTCTAAAATAAATAATGATAATAAATAATAAATATATTCCACAGGAAAGTGAAATTATACAACATTTATCTTTTTCTGTCTGACTTATTTAGCATAATACCCTAACGTTCCATCCATGTTTTCACCAATAACAGGTTTTCCTTATTTGTATAGCTAAATAGTATTCCATTGTATGTATACACCACAATTTCTTTATCTATTCATCTGTTAATGAACACTTAGGTTGTTTCCATGTCTTGGCTATTGTAAATAATAGAGCAATGAACATGAGGGTTGAGATATCTCTTTTACATAGTGATTTTATTTCCTTTGGATATATACCCAGAGGTGGAATTGCTGAATCATACCTATTTTTATTTTTGAGGAAACTCCATACTGTTTTCCACAGACATATAGACTATTCTTCAAGGAATTTTATAAGTTTTGGGCCTTATATTTAATTATTTAATCCATTTTGAGTTAATTTTTGTATATAGAGTAAAATAAGAGTCTAACTTCCCTCTTTGGAATATAGATATCATTTTGTGTATTGAAGAGGCTATCTTTTCCCCATTGGGTGGTTTTGACATTCTTGTCTAAGATCACTTGACTATAGACTCTCTAGTGTATTCCATTGATCTATATCTGTTTTTATGCCAGAACTATATCATCTTGATGACTATCAATTTGTGATATGTTTTGAAAACAAGTGTGAGACCTTTAACTTTGTTCTTTTTTTTCAAGATTGTTCTGGTTATTTGGGGTTCCTTATAATTCCATTTGAATTTTAGGATGGATTTTTCTATTTCTACAAAAACATCATTGGGGTTATAGTAAATGCAGGTTTCATTGAATCTGTAGATCACTTCAGGTAGTATTGACATCTTAACAATATTATTTTTTCATATATTAAGGTGTCTTCCTTAATTTCTTTCAGCAGTTTTGTAGTTTTCAGTGTACAACTCTTGCACCTCCTTGGCAATCTTTATTTTTAAGTACTTGATTCTTTCTGATGCTATCATAAATGGAATTGTGTTCTTAGCTTCCTTTTCAGAATGTTTATTGTTAACACATAGAAACGCAAGTGATTTTTCCATGTTGTTTTCGTATCCTGCAACTTTGCTGAATTCATTCATTAATTTTTATTGCTTTTTTTGTGGAAATGTCAGGGCTTTCTAAATATAAGGTCATGTCATCCACAAATAGATACTTTTATTTTGTTCTTTATGATTTGGATGAGTTTTATTTATTTTTCCTGCTGTTAGTTTTGGCTAGGACCTCCAGTACTGTGCCGAATAGAAGTGGTGATAGTGACTTTGCTATCCTTATCTGAGAGGAAGTACTTTTAGCCTTTAATCATTCAGTAGGAAGTTAGCTGTGGGCTTTTCATAAAGGGTCTTTATATTGTTAAGGTAGTTTCCTTTTGTCCCCAGTTTGTTGGGTGTTTTTATAATTAAAGGGTGTTGAATTGTATCATATACTTTCTCTGCATCTGTTGAAATAAGCATATGGTTCTGTCCTTAATTCTGAATCATCCTCACATTGCAGAAATAAATCCTTCCTGGCCATGGTGAATGATCCTTTTAAGGTGCTGTTGAATTTTCATTGTTAGTCTGTGGCATCAATTGTAAGTCCCCTTTCTGATTTTCCTTTCTGATTTTAGTTGAGTCCTTCTTTTCCTTCGTTAATCTAAATAAGGTTTTGTCGATTTTGTTGACCTTTTAAAAAATTGACTCCTTTTCATTGATTTTTCTCTCTTCTCTTTTTTGTTTATCTCTGCTGTAATCTTTATTATTTCTTTTCTTTTAGCTTTGGGATTCCTTTGTTCTTTTATCTAGTTCTTTGAAATGTAAAATTTTGTTGTTGATTTTAAATCTTTTTTTTTCTTTTTAATGAAAGTGTTTATCATTATAAAATTCCCTCCTACTACTCCTTTCACTGCATCTCATAAGTTGTTTTATGTTGTGTTTTTATTTTCATTTGTCATAAAGGAATTCATAGTTTCCTTTGTGTTTCTCTGAGTCTTTGGTTGTTTATGAGTGTGGAGTTTAATTTCCATGTATTTGCAGATTTCCCAGTTTTCCTTCTGCTACTGATTTCTAGTTTCATTCCAGTGTGATCAGAAAGACACCTCATATATTTCTAATCTTTTGTAATTAGTTAAGACTTATTTTGTCATCTTATATGTAGTGTATCTTGCAGATATGCTTCACATGTGCTTAAGAATGTTTATTCTGTTGTTCTTGGATGGAATGTTCTGTAGATGTCTGTTATGTCCAGTTGGTCTATAGTGTAGTTCAAGTCCTCTATTTTCTTATTGATCTTCTGTCTGATTGTTCTATCCATTATTGAGAGCTGAGTATTAAAGTCTCTATTATTATGCTGTTATCTATTTCTCTCTCAATCCCATCAATGTTTGCTTAACATATTTAAAATTTCTGATGTTTGGTGCATAAATATTCTACCAAGTGGACTTGTATTTCCAGTTATAATGTATCAGGTTTTTCTTAACTACACCAGCCATAGATAGAAAAACTAGATTAATTAGACAAAAAAGAAGAAAGAAAATGAAAAAGAAATCTGTAGAACATAAGGAATTTGTATAATGACTACTGAAAAGACAAGCATTTGTGCTGCTTTTCTCTCTGGATTATTTGCCAATTCTGAAAGGAATCCTTGAGAAGCTGAGCAGCTAAGCAGAGTTTCAAGCTAAAGGTACAAAACAAATGAAACATAAAGTGCCAAACAGGAAGTACCATTTCAATATTCCAGACTTACAGTTGGAACAATGAAAGGCTATGTTAGGGAGTAAAAGTGAACCAGAAATAAATCTTCTGGGGGCCAAAGCCCAACCCATTCATGTCAGGCCTTAATTAGATAAAAATAATTTAGGATTTCTAGATTTATAGCCTAAAAGCCCATTGGGAGCTAAAGTAAAAACTCTCTTAAAGAAACACGATTATTCAGAAGCTCAAATTGCCTCTAGAATTTTTATAAACAAGGTCTGGCATTCAATAAAAAATAAAAAGACTTAGAAATAACAAGAAAACAAGATAACAGAAATTAGGAGAAAAGGCAGACAATAAAAGATTTTACAAAAATTTAGATAATAAGATTTTCAGAGAAGAGCATAAAATGACTATAGTGAATATGTTCAAGGAATTAAAAAAATAAGAATATTTGGATGCATAATTGAGACTATAAAAAAGGATCAAGTGAAATTCTAGAACTAAAGAAATACAACAATTAAAATCCTTAAATTAAGAATACATTGGATGAGGTTAAATGCAGATGAGACACACCTCAAGGATGAAGTTCTAATACCTAGAGTGGGATTCCAGAAGGAAAAGAAGGAATGAATGCACCACAGCGATATTTAAACATTTAACAACTGGGAATCTTCCAAAACTGATATCACTGTATCTACAAATAAGTTCAGAATGTTCTACTAAATCCAAAGTAAGATAAATATACGCACAAAAACAATAACAAAAAAAAATAACTGTACCTGGGCATATCCTAGTTAAACTGCTAAAAAACAAAGGCAAATAGAAAAATGTAAAAGCATCCAATTAGAAACAAAAAAGAATAAGAGTGATATGCAACTTTTCAACAGAAAACCAGGAAACCAGAAGACAGTAAAATATCTTCAAACTGCTGGAAAAAAAAAATATCAGCAACCTAGAGTGAAAACATCTCTTGAAATTGAAAATGGAATAAGAACATTTTGCTCAGAAAAACAAAAAAGTAAGATAATTTGTCACCAGCAGACCTGCACTAATGGATATATTAATGGTGAAATTCAGACAGAAGGAAAATGTTCCCAGATGGCAGCTCAGAGATGCAATAAAAAGTGACAGAAAGGGTAAATGTATGTAAAAATATCTGTATGCATGCTAGGAAATACAACAACAATAATGTGTGGCATTTAAATTATAAAAGAATGAAAAACAGAGACATAACAAGTTGGTGGAGAAGGGTAAGTGTGATTAAGTTTATTAAGGTCTTCGTATTATTCAAAATATTCTAAAAATATATGTGGAAATCCTTAGGGTAATCACCAAAAAATAACAAATATGTATATAACTAAAAAAGCAATAGAGCTAGAAGAAAAATACATAATGATGAAATATGCTTAAATAATCCAAAAGAAAGCGAAGGTTGATAGCCATAATATTGAACAGATGGGACAAATAAAAATTGGGTAGAAAAAAAAGAAGGTCTAAAACCAAATATGTGTCATTTTTTTAATTTAAACAAAATAGACAAAAAGATGAGAAATGTACATTTGCTTATGCTGTTAGGTAAGATGAAAAAGGTCATGGCAGTCTAACAGACCTGGTGAGAACAACTGATTCCAATATAAAATCAGATTACTTTGAACGTTGTTTGCACAAGAACTAGAGGAACACAGGTTCCAAAGAGCAACTTTCAAAGGTGAGTCAAGGAGCTTTAGCTTCCCTTTGGCTGCACATACTGATTCTGGGCAGGGCTACAAACCCAGCAACCTGACCTGGCCTAACAGAGGAAAAGAGGAATTATCTGAAGAGTGGAGATTTCCCAGTGCTGGGGAGACAAAGACCCTCCATGGGCAAGAGTCTGTGAGAAAAACCTAGAGTAGAAAACCCTGGAGGAAAATGGTGAATTGACAGTGACAGGTTGTGGCTTCCTTTGCTTTATGGGGGCCTTGGAGGGCAACAGTAATGACTGAAAGGGGCACAGAAGGACTGCCGGAGTGCTGGTTATATTTTATTTCTTCATCCAAGACATGGTAACACCGATGTGTTCTATCTACGACAATTTAAGAAGCTATACGCTTTTGACTTAATGAATTAATTAACTTTTAATATTTTTATTATTTTTTAATTCCGCTATAGCTAACATACAGTGTTATATTAGCTTCGGGTGTACAATACAGTGATTCGGCACTCAGATACAACACCCAGTTCTGGTCACCACAAATGCACTCCTTAATCCCCAGCACCTGTTTTCCCAACCCCCGCCCCCCCCCCCTCCCCCGGCCGGCACCACCCCTCCCTAAGCAGCTTGTTCTCCATAGTTAAGAATTTGATTTCTGGTTTGTCTCTCTCTCTTTTTCCTTTACTTGTTTCTTAAATTCCACATATGAGTGAAATAATATGAAATTTATCTTTCTCTGACTTATTTTGTTTAGCATTGTACTCTCTAGGTCCATACATGTTGCAAATGGCAAGATTTCATTCTTTGTGACGACTGAACAATGTTCCATTGTGTGTATATGCCACATCTTCTTTATCCATTCATCTACGGATGAACATGGACTGCTTCCATAATTTGGTAATTGTAAATAACATTGCAATAAACATAGGGGTGCATGTATCCATTTGAATTTGTCTATTTATATTCTTTGGGTAAATAACCCAGTAGTGCAATTACTGAGTCATAGGGTAATTCTATTTTTAACTTTTTGAAAAAGTTTTATTGGGGCACCTGGGTGGCTAAGTCGGTTAAGCATCTGACTTCGGCTCAGGTCATGATCTCCCGGGTTGTGAGTTTAAGCCCCACCTCAAGGCTCCGTGCTGACAGCTCAGAGCTTGGAGCCTGCTTCCAATTCTGTGTCTCCCTCTCTCTCTGGCCCTCCCCTGCTCATGCTCTGTCTCACTCTCTCTCTCAAAAATAAATAAACATTAAAAAAATTTTTTTAAGTTTTATTATTAGGGCGCCTGGGTGGCTCAGTTGGTTAAGCATCTGACTTCGGCTCAGGTCATGATCGCACAGTTTGTGAGTTTGAGCCTCGTTTTGGGCTCCATGCTGACAGCTCAGAACCTGGAGCCTGCTTCAGATTCTGTGTCTCCTCTCTCTGCCTCTCCTCTACTCGCACTCTGTCTCTCTCTCTCTCTCTCTCTCTCTCTCTCAAAATAAACATTAATTTTTTTAACTCTTATTATTTTTTAATGTTTATTTACTTGAGGGGGGAGGGCAGAGAGAGAGGGAGACACAGAATCCCAAGCAGTCTCCACACTGTCAGTGCCAAGCCCAACACAGGGTTCAATCTCACCAACCGTGAGATCATAACCTGAGCCAAAATTAAGAATTATCTTTTTTAATGTTTATTGATTTTTGAGAGAGAGAAAGAGAGCAGAAGCAGGGGAAGGGCAGAGAGGGGGGCAGGGGATTCAAAGCAGGCTCTGTGCTGACAGCAGAGAGGCGACACAGGGCTTGAAATCACAAACCCATGAGATCATGACCAGAGCTGAAGTTGGACACTTAACCCACTGAGCCACCCAGGTGTCCCAAGAGTTGTTTTTAACTTTCTGAGGAACCTCCATACTATTTTCCACAGTGGCTACACCAGTTTGCATTCCCACCAACAGAGCAAGAGGATTCCTTTTTCTCCACATCCTTGCCAACACTTGTTTCTTTTTGATTTTAGCCATTCTGACAAGTGTGAAGTGATATCTCATTGTAGTTTTGATTTGCATTTCCCTGATGATGAGTGATGTTAAGCATCTTTCATGTGTCAGTTGGCCATCTGGATATCTTCTTTGGAAAAATGTCTCTTATGTCTTCTGCCCATTTTTAATTGGATTATTTGTTTTTTGGGTGTTGAGTTGTGTAAGTTTTCTACATATTTTAGATACTAACGCTTTATTGAATATGTTACTTGCAAATATCTTCTCCCACTCAGTAGGGTGTCTTTTAGTTTTGTTGCTTTTTCCTTCATTGTGCAGAAGACTTTTATTCTGATGTAGTCCTAATAGTTTATTTTTATACGAAGCTATACATTTTTGTTGAAAACACCTTTCTTATATGCAAGTTATCCTTAAATAAAAGATATTAAGGAAAATACATGGATTGTCAGACTGGCCAGTTTTTAAAATTTAGAAAACACAACCATATGCTACTTAAAAATGTTAGGATATGAAAAGGTGAAAAGTGAAATGGAGGAAAAGGAAAGAAAGTTGCTGTGGCTATAATTAACTCAAAACAAAGCAAATTACTAAGTAACAAGTGTTACCAGAGAAAAACAGAGAAATTATAAAATGATAAAATTATTGAATCACTAGAAAGACAAAAACATTCTAAATGTATAGGTACTTAATTATGTAGCCTCAAGATATAGTTAGCAAATATTTACAGAATTAAAAGAAATAGACAAATACAATTATAATGGGAAATTTTAATACCCACCTCTTAACAGAACAAGCACAGAAAAAAAATCAATAAGTACTTAAAAGATTTGAAGTGTACCATTAACCAACTTGACCTTAACATTCCTATTGTAGTTCACTTACATAAAAGAGTGCACAAAGCTACTGCATGATACGCATTGTTTCTCTTGCACACAAAACATTTACTGAAACTGACCACACACTGTGTCATAAAGCAAGCTTCATCAAATTTTGAAAGATTGTATCATACAAAGCACAACATCTGATCATAGTGAAAATAAATATGATTAACAAACAGAAATTAACACAAACTTATCAAGAAAATTCCCATGCTTTGCAAAATAAAAGAGCAGTTTCAAATAACCCACAGGTAAAACAATCAGAGTGGAAACTGGAAAATATTTTGAAGTGGATTATAATAATAATAACATGTCAAAATTTGATGGATGTAGCTAAAGCTGTATTTTGAGAGAAATATTTGAATGCAAATGCATATATTGGAAAAAGAAAACCCATCAATGACCTGACTTGCATCCCAAGAAGCTGGCCAAGAAAACAAAAAACAAAAAAACAAAAACCAAAAAACGAAGATACCATACAAACAAAGGTACCATATATATTAAAGCCAAAGATATAAGGAAGAAAATGATAAAGATGAGATAATGTAACTGAAGAGAAAAAACAAATGTGTAATCATAAAAGGAAAGGCAAAAATCAATTATTTATGAAGCCAAATAAAATTGAGAAGCTACTGGTAAGACTGATCAAGTATAAATGAAAGAATGCAAAATTACCAATATCAGGAATAAAAAGGGAGATAGTCTATGGGCCTTAAAATATATAATAAAATGAAATTTTGCGATATATATGCGATATATACATGCGATATATATATGCGATAAGACTCTTACTCTTAATTTAGTGAAATTTTAAATAAAATAAACAAAGTCCTATATTAGCACAATATATCATTGTGCTAATGATATATTAGCACAGGGAGATAGTCTATGGGCCTTAAAATATATAATAAAATGAAATTTTGCGATATATATGCGATATATATATGCGATATATATATGCGGTAAGACTCTTACTCTTAATTTAGTGAAATTTTAAATAAAATAAACAAAGTCCTATATTAGCACAATATATCAAGATGAAAGATGAACAATGTTGTATCTATTAAAGAAACTGAATCTATAATTTAAGGGATTCCTACAAGTGAAACTATAAACCTTGTTGGTTTCATTGATGATTTGTACCAAATGCTTTAGAGAGATATCATACAAGCCTTAACTAATTTCATTAGAAAATAGAACCACAGGCTCATTTATCAACTTATTATGAGTGCAGCATATCCTTGGCACCTATCTCTGAAAAGGACTGTTTTCAGAGTCATGTGGCTGTTAAGAAAGTAATGGGGAAAAAAAACAAAACAAAACAAAAAAAAAAAAAAACAAGAGCGAGAGAGAAAGGAACAAAGGAACACACTCTGAACTGTAGAGAACAAACTGATGGTTACCAGAGGAGAGGTGGTTGGGGGGAAGGGGATATTGGTGATGGGGACGACAGAATGCACTTGACGTGATGAGCATTGGGTGATGTATGAAAGTGTTGAATCACTATATTGTACACTTGGAACTGATAAAACACTGCATGTTAACTAGATAGAATTAAAAAAAATTAAAAAAAGGAATGTTTAAATCCAGGTGAACTCTTCCAAACCATATAAAAATGTCCTAAGGAAATTTTTTAAATTTTTTTAATGTTTATTCATTTTTGAGAGACAGAGAGAACAGAGCATGAGCTGGGGAGGGGCAGAGACAGAGAGGGAGACAAAATCCAAACAAAGCAGACTCCAGGCTCTGAGCTGTCAGCACACGCCCAGAGCGGGGCTTGAACTCACGAACAGTGAGATCATGACCTGAGCCGAAGTCGTATGCTTAACTGACTGAACCACCCAGGCGCCTCAGGTCCTAAGGAAAATATTAACAAACTGAATATATTATAATATAAAAATATAATACATCACAACCAATAAAAATGTATTCCTCCAGTACAAGGTTAGAAATCAATAAACAAAATTCACCGTTCGCAAACTATATATATATATATATATATATATATAGTCATTGAAATGATGCAGAAAAACTATTTTGATAAAGGGTATTTTCTTAATTTAATAAAAGGTATATACAAAAACCTTGCAGTGAACATTATACTTAGTGGCAACCTACTATAAATATTTCCCCTTAAGCCAAAGAATAAAATAAGATTGTTTGACATCATAGCATCTCTACAACATAGTCATTGCGATAAGACCCCACCCCCGCCAAAAAAAAAAGGAAAGAAAAAAATGACACTCATATGGCAAATATATAACTATAATTTCTTTAGAGAACAAAAGTTTGTCTATGAAAAGTAATTCCAAAAGAATTCATTGGTAATCTGCCAGAATTAACATATTAATTAAACAAGAGTGCTGGGTACAAGATCAATATACAAATAGTAACTATATTTTAATAAACTATAAAACAAAAATTTTTTCTCTACAGAAAAAAACTCTAAAGCATTATTTTTTAAGTGTTTATTTAATTTTGAGAGAAAGATCAGGAGCGGGAAAGATACAGAGAGAGACAGAGGATCGGAAGCAGGCTCCACACTGACAGCGCAGAGCCCAATACAGGGCTCGAACTCACAACTGAAGTCTGACACTCAACACACTGAACCACCCAGCCACCCCATATTTTTAAAGAACTAAATAAACAGAGCAATAAGCTATGTTGAAAAACTAGATATGCTAAAAGTATCGATTCTCCCCAAGTTAACCTATAGACTCATGCCATTTTAATCATAATATCATCAATTATATATTTTTTTACTAGCAAATCCTAAAATTCACATGGAAATAAAAAAGCCAAGAATTATCCCAGTTCGCTTGTGCCATCTTTTTTCTTGCACCAACCTTAACTCATTTACCCTGTTTTTCTATAATTAGATTTCTGAATATGAAAACAACAGATATGTATATATTTATACCCAGAAGATAAGTAGAAGAATTTTCATTGGCACATTACTTATAGTACTTAAAAATGGAAAGAGCATAACAGATTTGCTGAGGGTTGGTATATTCCTACAATAGGGTACCACCCAACAATTAAAATGAACAGACGGTTGCCACATGCAATAGTGTGGATGAATCACACAAATATAATGTTAAGTAAATGAGGCTACTTACAAAGAATATATAATGCATGATTCCACTTTTTAAAAAGTTCAAAACCAGGGGTAACTAATCTATGGAGTAAAACGTCAAGAGAGTGGTTATTTTTGGAGAAGTTGGGTAAGTAGGAATCAGGACGGTGTATCAGGTATATCAGCCTCTGGCATCCTGGTTATTTTATTTCTTGATATAGGTGTGGTTATGTGAATCTGTTCACTTACAGATAATCTACCAAGCATGTTTTCCTCTAAAAAAAGTATTTATAACATAAAGTAAATAAAATCCAGTGGGTTTTGTTATTGTTGTTTTAATAGAGTTAGATATTCTGAACTTTAGTTCCTCATGATAAACAGTTTAAACTTAGATTGGTGACTTGGTCCTAAATTGCTATTCTGTAAGATCACTATGAGAGTTTGGCTTATTTTCAGGAGTAGACTCAAGGACGAATTTGAAGTAGTAAGTAATTTGAGTATACAGGGAAATAAATGCAGATGCGAACGTAGAATATATACATAATGGGATGATTCTGGAGGAATGGGGTAGCAAATGAAGATCATGGTCTACTGTCATTAGAAACACTAAAACCAGTTGCTGTTCTAGTCTAAGGAAAGGAGAGATATGGAGAGGCAGCATGGTTCAAAGCATGGGTTCTAGAGCAGGCATACCTAGATTCAAGTCCAAGTATTGGCTAAGTACATTCTGTGTGTTATTATGCATTTAAATAAAATAAATACACGTGCAAGTGTCTAATTTTTTAAAACTGTTGAATTTTTTAAAAATAAGTAAGTAGAAATAAATTAGCTAAAATGATCTCATCTCATTTCTATTTACCCTTAATTAAGATTAGCTGATATAATTAGTTGGATCATGCCCAAATTTCTGTGTTCCATATTTCATGCAACTGAAGTTTTCAACTGAAAGGGAATCTTAAAGCATACTCTCTATTCTAAAAGCCCAGCAGGAGAAATAAAGCTCCTGTAATTAATGTAAGTAAAGTGGTTATTAATAATATGCCCAAAACTCATTATGCAATCAAAAATGAAATTTGCTTCAATTGTCTATCAGCTTTGTCATTTCATGCTTGAACAGTATTAGAAAGGAATCTCTCTAGTTACCTGCCATATCAAGATTAATGGATAATACAACAGAAACTTCCTTCTCATGAAAGTTTTCACAATTTACTCATCATTCTTAACTCTACATCAACAAATTAACCTTTCCTGCCAATCCAGGAAATTAAAGTCAGAGATTTTGGAGGGAAAAAAAAAGGGTGTTTTGTAGTCATTGGCCACTTGTAATACTGCAGTAAGGTAGTTCCAATGAGTAAGCTCATAAGTCTATGTATAAGTTTGCCAGATAAAATACAAGACACCCAGTTAAATTTATTTTTCAAATAAACAATATTTTTCTTGTTTTGGTAAAAGTATGTCCTTAATATTGCAAGGATCCAACTTATACTAAAAAAATATTTATTGATTATCTAAAATTCAAATTTAACTGAGTGTTCTACAGTTTTATTTGCTATTTCTGGCGACCTTACCTAGGTAATAATCATAAGCACAACTCAAATTACAGTAATAAAATTCTAGTCTAATGATGTCCAACCAAAGAAAAAAAAGAAGTCATGTCATTTGATAGCTTAAGTATTATACAAACTACTTATTGCCTCCAAGCATAGATTTTACTCACAGGCTGAATTATCTAAGAAGCAAAAATTTTAATTGACTTATCTCAAACAAAAGTGTGTTTTTAATTGACTTATTTCAAACCAAAAGTCTGCCGACCACTGCCAATTCTTCAGTAGTTTGTTACTGCCAGCTGGTTTCATACTGAGATAAGGCCAGTATGTAAATCAAATGCATCGTTAGGAACCTCTTTACTTATCTGACACTTTTTTGGTAGTGAGGTCTTTTTGATGAAGTAGTGTGTTGATTGCCGTTCTGAGCCAGGACCCTTATCTACACATTAACTGAGATCAAAGACTTTAAGGATGGGATGCTATTGTGGTAGACATGTTTACTTAGAGAAACCCATAGGTAAATTTTCTTTGTAGACAATTCTTCTTTGGTGTGAGTTGTATATTTTCTATTCTTGGATTCAATACATACTTCATAGGCAAGATACTTCTTTAACAATTGACATTTGAAAACATATTCAACTCTGGTATAGATCATGACAATATTATACTATGGATCATAAGTAACACAAGGTAGAACAGAAGAATGCCAATCGGCAAAGTCATTGTGTAGATTCCTGTACTAT
This sequence comes from Prionailurus viverrinus, assembly GCF_022837055.1. Classification (NCBI taxonomy): domain Eukaryota; kingdom Metazoa; phylum Chordata; class Mammalia; order Carnivora; family Felidae; genus Prionailurus; species Prionailurus viverrinus. Next base: position 53,876,790 of record NC_062563.1, read on the forward strand.
TGTTAAAACAACAATATGCATCATTAAATAAAACCTTGTGACAATCTTTTATAATGTGAACATGTCAATAAAGTAAAAAAAATATTCTAAAAACTAGCTTTTATTGAGCACTTATCACATATCAAGGATTGTTCAAAGTGCTTTATTCAGTTAATTCATTAAATATTCTGTCAGAAACGCAGGTTTCCTGTGCTCACATACAGTCAAAAACTCAGGCATACCATTTCTTAGTAAGAAAGCTTAAATATCACATTAAATTTAGGAGAATTCGGTTCAAATAAAACTGATAGTAAGAATGCAAACATGACTTTAGTTAATGAATTTGCTAGTGGTGATTCTCTGTTTTGTTCCCTAACTCTCATTTAGTTCTGACATTGACACAAAGAATAGTCTAAATAGGATAAATGCAAAGGAAGTAAAGGAGTTACCCAGTTACATAAATTTTATTTCATTACCAATGTTTATTTATGAGTAGTGTTATTTGAATTGTGAAAGGGTTATACCATGCTGTTTTTAGGAGATCGAGTGATGGCAGAAATGAAGTACAGCAAAATCTCTCAGAGAAGAGGGATTCATTTGACATTGTAGATAAAGATGATGCATCTGAGTGGCCACAGTTTGGAAAGAAGAGGCAACTGAATTCTCAGGTCACAGTTCTCCGGGTTAGGACTGAGGTTAAGTGTGCACATGGTCAGGGCACAGATGTGGGCTGGAAAAGCAACCAACACGGGAACAGACTGGCTGGTGGTCCAAGGAAGACAGTTGGAAAACTATGAAGAAAAACTTGCACTAACAGAGAAAGAGGGCTTCAACTCCTCCCAAGAAGGATCTAGAGATAAAGAATAAAATGATAAAAAGGAAAGGTCCTAAATCTTACGGTCCCAAAGATTCACAAAATGAAAGACTATCTGAAATCAACAAACCAATGATTCAAAAATACTTCTTTAAAGATATATTTGGTGGAGGGGAGATGGGTGGTTCGGTCGGTTAAGCATCTGAGTCTTGATTTCAGCTCAGTTCATGATCTCCTTGTGTCATGAGTTTGAGGCTGCATTGGGCTCTGTGTACTCACCATGTGGAGCCTACTTGGGATTCTCCCTTCCTCCTTCTCCGTCTGCCCCTCCGCTGCTCATGTTCTCTACATCTCTCTCAAAATAAATTTAAAAACTTGAAAAACAAGTCATATTTGGAACAAAATGAACAAAAATGGAGTTGTCCCATTGTTACAAGCCGTCTGACTGATGTCCAAAGAAAACTTGGATCTTAACTATTTTGTAGCTAGCTTCAATGTTGAGGAAAATGACTTAGAGATCAAAAGGAATGAAACAGTCACTCATAAGGGAGAATAGAAGTATAAGCTACATGGAAAAGGTACGAGTGCATGGTTGTGTACGTGTATGTGTGCATGTGTCCGATTGTACCCAGTCACACTGAACAGATTGAGGTCTATGCCAAAAACGAATTATATGCCCATCGCTGAGGAAATTGTGAGTGAAATCTCCAAGTGTCTACTGATGATCCCTAGTGGAGGGCAAAGAATGGGAAAGACACAGAAGAGCTGCTGATGGAGAGATGTGGCTTTGCCTTTGAAGGATGAGAGAGCTGTGGGCATAAACTATAAGTTAACTTTTGTCCAGGACATTTCATGAATATATAGAGAAGGAAAGAATATCACTTAGATCCAGAGCAAGACATGCTATATTAACTTTATTTCATTTTATTGGTATTTTTAAGCAGGTAGGTTGTACACACACTTTGGGCATTATACATTTCTAGTTCAGCATTTAATATGAAATGATCTCTTATGCCATTTTAAGGAGAAATTGAGATAACACAAGCTGAATGACAGCATAGGGTAAATGACAGTTGGCTTTACAACCATAAAAATGATTAAGGACTGATATCAATCTGGAAAGAAGCTTCTATAGAAAAAGACTGAAGGGTTTGGATTAAAATTTAGAGAAATTATCATTGCATTCCTGGTCTTTTTTAAAGCTCGACAAGATAACAAATGCTTTGGCTGATTGGATCAGGGCTCCCAGGATAAAATGAGAGCAAAATTTGACAAGTTGAAATTTAATAGAGAAAAGATGACAGGACTTGCACTTGGGTCCCAAAAATAACTCTAGAAATGGAAGATGGGACAAATATTGCTTTGTGGCAGCACACGAAAACAAAAGTTGTGTTTACTGGTGAGGTGTTGCCAAAAAAGATAATGAGCTCATGGGCTACATTAATTAAAATATAGCACCTCATCAACAGATACCATAATCTTGCACATGATTAGACAGCTCTCACAGAAAGTTCAGGGAAGTGGTTGGTGCCCAGCCATAAGAAGAAATCGAGCTGGTGGAGGGACTAATAAACAAGGAGCTAGCATGATTCACAATCTAGCTGCCTGAAGATAAATTAAAGGTGAGAGGATGTTGCCATGACATCACCAGTGCCCTGTTCAGTCCTCTTTATCTGGCTAAGGAATCACAGATGCCTCCAATTCTTCTGAGAATGCACTTGTCCAAATGGGAGACCCTCTCCTGGAGAGTCACTTACTACCACACAGCGCCACCATATCACAACCCAAGGGGCAAGCCTTCTGCCCACCACCGACTGACACAGAGGTGCAAAATCCAAACCCTTTCCCTCGATGTGGGGCTGGAATTGTGGTATCATTGATTTGTACTCCAAAACTGTCCCGGTATCTAGGTTGACTCATCCTTGAGCCCTAGACATGGTGCATTCTGTCAGTCAGTTGAGGTACACATGTAACACAAATAATATAAAGAAAGCAAAGAAAAGAATAGACTGCTAGGAAAAATGATGGTACCACAAAATAGCTTGTGTCCAGCAGCCTCAGTTAAAGTTAGTCCTTTCCCGTATTGCGAATGTGCAAGGTAGTGAATTCAGGGCCAGTCCAGACACGGGTGATGCTCAACATTCTTTCCTGTACCTAATGTGCAGCTTAGAAAATATGGCCATTGAAGTTTGTAATAACATAGAGAATAATATATATATTTTAAAGTTTACTTATTCTGAGAGAGAGAGAGAGAGAGAGCGCAAACGTGTGGGAGGGGAAGAGAGAGAGAATCCCAAGCAGGCTCTGCACTGTCAGCGCACAGCCCTACATGGAGCTCAAACTCATGAACTCTCATGAGATCATGACCTGAGCTGAAATCAAGAGTTGAGTGCTTAACCAACAAAGCCACCAGACTCCCTGAAAATAATATCTTTTTAAATTAAAATTTATTTTTATATATTAGAAATTTATTGTTTCATGGTGTCATCAAATTTTCCCTCTTTCAGCCATATACTGATGTTAATATTTGGCATTTTTCCAACAACAACAAAAAAGGGTTTCCTGAGCTCATATATGCATATATATGCACCTATGTACATATATAAACACATGTACATAAAGGAAATAAAATTTCTTTAAACAATATTTACTCTTACCGTGTGAGTACTGACATTTCCTATTTTATTCTATTATTTGGTTAAATAACCCATCAAACTCATTTTATAGCTAATAAAAGCCTGAGACCACGACGTGCAACATTCGATTAAAGGGTCCCGATGTTCTCTCAAATCCCAAGCCCACTTATTTTTTTTAGTGTTTATTCATTTTTGACACAGAGAGAGAGACAGAGTGTGAATGGGGGAGGGGCAGAGAGAGAGGGAGACACAGATGAGAAGCTGGCTCCAGGCTCTGAGCTGTCAGCACAGAGCCCAATGCGGGACTCAAACTCACCAGCCATGAGATCATGACCTGAGCCGAAGCAGGATGCTTAACCGACTGAGCCACCCAGTCACCCTTGAGAGGTAGAGTTTTAAATGTGAGTTTCTTTAAGTTATAAGTACACAATAGGGGAGGTGCCTGGGTGGGTCAATCGGTTAAGCAACCGACTTTGGCTCAGGTCATGATCTCGCGGTTCGCGAGTTCTAGCCCCACATCAGGCTCTGTGCTGACAGCTTAGGGCCTAGAGACTACTTCAGAATCTGTGTCTCCCTCTCTCTGCCCCTCCTCTACTTGTGTTCTGCCTCTCTCTCTCTCTCTCTCTCTCTCTCTCTCACAAATAAATGAGAACAAATAAATTAAAAAATTTAAAACTCTACTGCTCAGTGAAAATTTCTGAAGGTACCAGAGAGCCCAGCTCCTTGAATACTTGGTAAAACAAAACATTTGTGCAGTTTGACTGTCAGCTGAGCCCCCAGATTCCTTGGAAATCTAGACTTCATGAGATTTGATCACTTGTTCACCTCTAAATCACCTGTTCCAAGTCCTAAAAAAATCCTAATCCTCCCGTTCAGGTTTTGGAAACTCCTATCCTACTTTTGCAAACTGCACTTGCTTTCTTAAAAGAGCCTAGGTTTTCTATATATTGTATTGCCCCTGATTATCCATTTCCTCAAAGCATGCCTAAGAATGCAATTAATGTTTTTTGAGAGGTTCTGAAAAGGCATTACTCATAGAAATGTAGTGTTGTCATCAAAGGTGACACAATCTGCCCCATGTCAGGAGTGGCACTGGTTACCACCACTCTCAGCCTCTCTCTGTCTTTCTAGCTTCTTGGCCCTTGGCTTCCCCCTTTCTGGTCCTTGGGCCTCTCTTCCTCCAAATTCTCAAACTCAAGATATCTTTTAAAAACAACATGAGAGGATTCTTATGATAAATCAAATTTTTTACTATAAGAAAGCCAATTGATTTTATACTTGCTAAGCACAAACATCATTTGACAGTGGAAATGACAGGAGGTATAAGGATTATCAAAGACATAATAAAAAGATGATACTAGGTCATGCGATAAAGCTTAAAAAGAGAAAATTCTATAAAGTGCTTCATCTAGAGCAGTGTTTTTCGAACTTCAGGTCATGAAACCGATGGCAGTGTTAATGGATTAGAATGTATGTTTAAAATGGTCTGATTTATATTTAAGAATGCACTAACAGAATTTCTAATGCCTTCGATATAGGTTTTGAGAGAAATCTAGGAGTAAAAGGTGATTATGAGCATTTTGTCCGAACATTCTTTACAACCAGTAATAACTTAGCATGAACAATTAGCATCTTCACCATCAAAAAAAAATGTAGTCAATTATTAATCTGGTTCCTCCTTCACATCAAAAAAGGTGTTTGTATATTTGTCCTGGACAGAGCAGGAGAAAAAGTCTATGAATGCTACTCACTTATGAATTTTTATCTTTTACCATTACCTGTCTCTGTGTTATTACTCCCTTTTCTAGATGCTTCTCTGTAAAAAAATTAACTTGCAAAAATTTCATAAAGCAAAACCATTTTCTGAAAATATGTTGGAGGCCACTCTACCTCTGTCTGGACTCTCAGAAATCCTCAGCCTACTCATTCAGTGGCCTGGTGCTGAGTGATTCATTTGTTCATTGAAAATGGATATTAGGCATATACTTACATATGCAACTACAATATACAGACTAATGTTTCTTCAATTATCATTTATCTGAGGGTCCTTTGGAGTGACATAGGTGGCTATAGTCTTAGTCAAATATTACAATTTTTCCTCAAACAGTTTTGGAATTTTCCATGGGAACAGCCTTAAGATAAAGCCTCTGAGTCACATGAGAAAAATGGCATAATTATTTTTAGCCAAGCTTGAGTTTGGAGTAAAAGAATATTTTCATTCATATATCCAATAAACATTTTTGAACACCTACAGTGTGCCAGGCACTACTCTAAGTATTAGGAACTCTGCAGTAAAATAGTTTCTGCTTGAAATGTCTTTGACCTGTGTCCAAATTTTAAATCAAACCTCAAAGAACAGATTTGCCAGCAGAAAGAACTTTCAGAAAAATGTGCTGAAGACTTAAACCCAGGTCTCCCAGAGGTGATTCTAAACTGTGTCGAAGCGTGACACATCCCTGGAATGAGCAGAGAGCCCACTTAGACAACTGGTCTGCACGATTATCTATCTTAGAGCCATGACTACAAACAAGGGTTGTAGGATTTACTAAAAAGTTGAACCTCCTGCATTTGCCTTCCATATTTCCCTCTTTTCTGTCTGACTGCCTCCATGATCTTTCAAAACTCCTATCATGTCCCACCTCATCTGTCCTTGCACTGTCCATATAACAAATATTCACTGCTCTAATTGTGCTCCCTCTCAGCACAAGGGATGCAAACTGAAAAGAACAATTGTCTCTGGACATTTCTCTCTGTTTATTTTGGGTCAGTGGTGATACACAGACAAACACAGGAAGGTAGGTGCTGAGATAGAGGACCTGAAAGGTTCTATGGGAGAGCAAGGGAGGAAAGTTAGCTAGACCAGGATAAGTGTGCGTTCAAAGAAAGCTTGGTCCAAGCAGAGAGAACTGGTCAGTATCTAATGGGTTTGCAAAATAACTGATGCTTGGGAGAAGAAAGGTTTTATTAGAGAATCACAGGACAGAGAGAGTATTGGAACACTGAGAAGCTTATGACTGGTTCACATAAGCGTCTCCTTCAAAGAGAGTATGCTCCCCTAGGAAATAGACTGCCTGATTCAGTTTTTCTATCTCTGGGGCATGGTCCAGTGCCTAGCACACTGGGTCTAGTTGGTGCAAAATGAACACTTGTGGGAATGAGGAAGTACTGCTGTGCTTAAAGAGATAAATGAATATATCTGAGCAAATTAAAAAAAAATAATTGAAGTGCCACTCTTAGATAATGATAAGAAGTCTACTTTTCCGTGTTGGACCATCTTTGTTGTTTGTTTTCTTTTGATAATCAACCGTGCCAGCCAGAAAATTCTATGTATTGGAGTTAGTGACATTTCTGATATACAAATCTCATGTACCACACAGGATTATGTTCTGTGGGCTTGCATCAGGGCAATTTGAAGGAGGCAGAACCCTGGAGACATGAGGATATTGGCTGTTTCAAAGTACAAAATGAAGAGAATTGCCTAATTTGGAATAATGAAGCTAGTTGCTATGTTAGTAACTACAAATGAATGGGTTTCCTTCCTTATTTTTATTTACTTGTTTATTTATTTTTAAAATGAACTATAATTAACATACAATATTGTATTAGTTTCAGGTGTACAACTTAATGATTCAACAATTCTGTACATTACTCACTGCTTATCAGATAAGTGTAGACACCATCTGTCACCAAACAACATTATTACAATATTATTGGCAATACCCCCTGTGCTATCCTTTTCATCCCATGCATCATTTGTTGTATTACTGGAAGTTTGTACCTCTTAATCACCTTTATCTATTTCACCCTTCTCCCACTCACCTCCCCTGTGGCAACCTTCAGTTTGGTCTCTGTATTTGGGTCTGTTTGTTTCTTTGTTCATTTGTTGGCTTTTTTAGATCCCACACATAAGTGAAATCATATGGCATTTGCCTTTCTCTGACTTCTTTCACTTAACATTGTACCCTCCAGATCTATTCATGTCATCACAAATGTCAAGATCTCATCCTTGTGTATGGCTGAGTAATATTTCATTGTGTATATATACCTCCTCTTTTTTACCCATTCATCTATTAATGGACACAAGACATGGGTTGCTCCCATATCTTGGCTACTGTAAATAATGCTGCAACAAATATATGGGTGCATATATCTTTTGGAATTAGTGTTTTCATTTAAGGGGTATAGTAAATACACAGTAGTGGAATTACTGGATCGTAGGGTATTTCTATTTTTAATTTTTTGAGAAAATTCCCTACTGTCTTCAACAATGGCAGTACCAATGTACATACAGTCAACAGTGCTTGAAGGCTAGTTTCCTTCATTGGAAGGAATGAGTCAGATATAAGTGTGGCATAACATAAACATTTCCCAACCAAGAAAGTAGCTGTTGCAATAATATTTCCAGAGAGGAAGGTTAGTACTGAATATGTGATGAGCTTTTTCAGAAAAAATAAGTAAATAAAAAGTTTTTATCACCAGATAAAAGCTTTTATCACCAGTCTGCAATGCACAGACTGACTCAGATGAGGGATAAATATCAGACAAGCCTGAGATGAGGCATGTTCTAACAAAAACAACATCAGAGGTTCTTCAAAAATGTCAATATTGTAAAGAAAAAAGAAAAGCTGAGGGAGAAGTCCATATTAAAGAGACTAAAGACACATGACAACCGAGATAAGGAAGGGGAGAGAATGTTCTGAAGGTCACTATTGGGTCAATGGGCAAAATTGGAATATGAACAACAGATTAGATGAAAATGGTGTATCAGTGTTAAATGTATGGAATTTACTGAGGTTGTTAACTGTATTATAGTTACACAAGAGAATATTTCTATTTGCAGAAAATACCTGCAGAAATATTTAGATGTGAATGGCCATTATATAACTTGCACTTAGATGGCTCTTACAACGTTCTGTGAGTCTCTGTGCATGTATTCATACATAAGTATATACACACGCATGCAGAGAAAGACAGAATGATAAAGCAACTAGAATAAAATATTAACAAAGGTAAACCTGAGTAAAATGTGTCATGGTGTTGCTTATATTATTTTATAACTTTTCTGTGAAATTATTTCTTTTTTTAAATTTTTTTAATATTTTGTTTATTTTTGAGAGAGAGAGAGAGAAAATGTACGATTGAGGGAGAGACAGAGAGAGAAAGAGAGAGGGAAACACAGAATCCGAAACAGGCTCCAGGCTCTGAGCTGTCAGCACAGAGCCTGATGCGGGGCTTGAACACACAGACAGCAAGATCGAGACCTGAGCTGAAGTTGGACGCTTAACCAACTAAGCCACCCAGGCACCCCTCTGTGAAATTATTTCTAAATAAAATATTAAAAATAAAACAAAATAGTAACAGGTTTAAATGCATGTATTCATTCCTCCCTTTTCTCCCTCACTCCCTTCTTTCTACATGGAGAGAGAAAGCTTGTGGAAAGCTTCCCAGGACCCACAGAATGGCAAGAAGCAGCACTGGCTTGGGAAAGAAAGGCCGTGCATCCTCCACATTCTCCCTGCCAGCTCCCCCCAAGCTGGAGTCCCACAATCTTCCTTCCCACTGCCACTGGCACCTGCACTTTCTAGAAGACCCATACTCAAGAAGCCCCATTCTTACCATATGAGCACATTTGGTGCCATAAGTACACTTAGACAGCAACAATGTGTATACTCCAGAAATGCTTCTTCAGTGAGGGATAGGTACCAGGACCCAGGCCTGGCTCTGTCTTTTGTTGACCATGATCTTAAGCTCAAAAGAACCCTGAGTCTCAGATGCTTGGCGGGCAGCATGGGAAAAGGGATAGCACCCATGCAGAGGCTGCTGTGAATGTAAATCACGTATTGTCTGGAAAGGCATTCTGTAAACGTACTGCCTGTTTACATCCAGTCATCTGGTTGATTGACTTGTCTGTCTTCTGTTCTAGGCCATGTGTGCAGGAACAAGTGCCTCCAGCCTGGCCAAATTGTTTGGAGTGTGCAAGGAGGTTGCAAACAGTGATGGGTTCTGAAAAGGGAGAAGGAGAGAAACCAATCCCAGAGACAATATCTTAGGGACCTAGAAAGGGGATTGGATAGAGACATTCTCACTCTCTCCAAGACCATTTTTGTCAGTAGATGGTCTGTCATTATCCCAGCATGTGTAGTCAAACTCTGGAACATTTGCAGATTTAACAGCCAAATCTTGGGATTGGCTGGTGTTTGTAAATTTGCCAAATCAAAAATTGCATTCTAGAGGCTGGTGTGCTGGGATGACAGTGAACATCCCAACTTCTTCCCTTGCATTGTTTTTCACCCAGTAAGGATGTCTACATAGGGTTTTACAGGAGAAACCAGGAAATTTTGCTCGACACTGGAAAATTTATTAATATAATTCAGCACATCAATTAGGTATAAAGAAAAAACATTGTATAGCCATCTGTGAAGTCTTTGTCAAAAAAGGCTTTGACAAAACTCAATAGACACTCTTGATTTAAGAGATTTTATTCAGCAAAACAAATAAAATATAGGTATCTTATCCCAAAGTCAGCACATTGTTAAAAGGGAAACACTAGAAGCCTTACCACTAAAGTCAAAATGAAGACACAGATGCTGTGTGTGTGACAGGCTAACCTATCCTGGAATGAAATTCATAGACGATAATCTACCTCCACATAAAAGTTCAAAAGAAAATGTGCATCAGTATTATGTCCACACTGTGATAAAATTTTACATTTAAAAAATTGTTTTTATTTCAGACACAAATGCATATTCACTATTCTATTTGAAGACAAATGAAAGACTCATAGGTATACACCAAATTATAATAAATTGTAATGGTGAGAATACAAATACTAAACTAAATATTGTCAATAATTTTCTTTATAGTTGACATTTTGACCAAAGGGATAAATAAGCATACTTGTGTCCACATAGGTATAAGTCTATATGACCATTGCAATTATGACAGGAAAAGGTGGTGAAGGTCAGTGTCATTGGAGATATGATGTTCCAAAATGATAAATAACTCAAGGAAATTCCAAACAACACCAAGTACAACTTGAATTGACAGTTGCTCTCTTTGAAAACCCAAAGTATATTAAAAGAGCAAAATTTTTTTAAGTATGTATCTTAAACAGAGTTAGGTGCAGATCCTTGTAAGTAGGTTTTCATCTATTTGACTGTCTAGGGACAATTGGCATTCATGCTTTGGGGGCTTGGAAGAATGTTTATCATGTAATATTCAGGAAGTTTAGTGTCTCTGGCACTCCACCACACAAAAAATGCCAATCACACTTCAAAATTATTGTGACAGTTCAAAACACCTTGACATAGTTTCCAAAATAGGCTCTGGGGAAGCATTCTATAAACCACTACTACATTATGGGCTGGCTTTGTGGACCAGGGACCAGCGTAGACTCCCACACTCAGAAGAGCCTCACACTTGAGTTTAATGCTTTAATGGTCACCATCTTGAAATTTTTTTTGAGAGAGGTATGAGCAGAGAGACAGGGAGAGAGAGACTCTCAAGCACACTCCACACCCAGCACAGAGCCTGACACAGGGCTTAGTCTATGACCGTGAGATCATGACCAGAGCCAAAATCGAGAGTCTGACAACTGACTTAGCCACCAGGCACCCCTTGAAATTCTTAATAATGATATCTTTGAATTTGTGTTTTGTAAGTGAAGTTTATTGAAACAATGGAGCGTGTGCTAAGAGTTTGGAGCCTTGGGGCAGTTTTATTTACTATAGCCTTGTAGTATAGATTGAAATCAGAGGGCATGATACCTTCAACTTTGTTCTTTCTCAAGATAGTTTTGGCTATTTGGGGTCTTTTGTGGCTCCACATAAATTTTAAAATTATCTGTTATAGTTCTGAGAAAAATGCCATTGGTATTTTGGTAGGGATTACATTGAATCTGTAGACAGCTTTGGGTAGTATGGATATTTTAACAATGTTAATTCTTCCAGTCCATGAGTGCAAAATATATTTCCATTTATTCGTGTCCAATTTCCATTATGAACGTCATACAGTTTTCACTGCTTTTTCTAAATTTTTTAATTTTTTTAAATATTTATTTATTATTGAGAGACAGAGCATAAGCATGGGAGGGGCAGAGAGAGGGGAGACAGAGAATATGAAGCAGGCTCCAGTCTCTGAACTGTCTGCACAGAGCCGGACGCAGGGCTCAAACCCACAAACCACAAGATCATAACCTGAGCCGAAGTCGGATGCTCAACCAACTGAGCCACCCAGGCGCCCCCAGTTTTCACTGCTTTTAATTCTTTTCTGCATCTATTGAGATAATCATATTATTTTTAAATAAATAGAAATATATTCCTTGTTATTTCATTCTTTTTGATATGATTGTAAGTGGAATTAGTTTCTTCATTTCTCTTTCTGATCATTAATAGTGTATAGAAACACAACAGATTTCTGGGGCGCCTGGGTGGCTCAGTTGGTTAAGCGTCCGACTTCGGCTCAGGTCATGATCTCGCGGTCCGTGAGTTCAAGCCCCGCATCGGGCTCTGTGCTGGCAGCTCAGAGCCTGGAGCCTGTTTCAGATTCTGTGTCTCCCTCTCTCTCTGCCCCTCCCCTGCTCATGCTCTGTCTCTCTCTGTCTCAAAAATAAATAAACGTTTAAAAAAAAAAAAAAAGAAACACAACAGATTTCTGCATATTAATTTTATATCCTGCAACTTTACTGAATTTATTTATTTATTAGTTCTAACAGGTTTTTTAGTGGAATCTTTGGGATTTTCTTTCTTTTTTCTTTTTTTTAATTTTTTTTTAAATTTTTTTTTTCAACATTTATTTATTTTTGGGACAGAGAGAGACAGAGCATGAATGGGCGAGGGGCAGAGAGAGAGGGAGACACAGAATCGGAAACAGGCTCCGAGCCATCAGCCCAGAGCCTGATGCAGGGCTCGAACTCCCGGACCGCGAGATCGTGACCTGGCCGAAGTCGGATGCTTAACCGACTGCGCCACCCAGGCGCCCCCTTTTTTTTTTTTTTGAGAGACAGACAGACAGACAGAGCACGAGCCAGGGAGAGGCAGAGAGAGACGGAGACCACAGAATCCAAAGCAGGCTCCAGGCTCTGAGCTGTCAGCACAGAGCCTGATGCAGAGCTCGAACTCACAAACTGTGAGGTCATGACCTGACCTGAAGTTGGACTCAAGCAACTGAACCACCCAGGCACTCCCTGTGATTTTCTCTGTGTAGTATCATGTCATCTGCAAATAATGGCAGTTTTACTTTTTTTTTTCCATTTGGTGACTTTTATTTCTTTTTCTTGCCTGATTGCTGTGACTAAAACTTCCGATACTATACTGAATAAAGGTGGGGACAGTAGGGATCTTTGCCATTCCTGATCTTATAGGAAAAACTTAAAGCTTTTCACCATTGAATAAGATGCTAGCTGTGGTTTTGTCATATGTGCTTTTTATTATATTGAGTTATTTTCCCTCTACACCCACCTTTTCGAGAGTTTTTATCATAAATTCGTGTTGAATTTTGTGAAATGCTTTTTCTGCATCTCTTGAGATGATCATATGGTTTTTATTTTTCATTTTGTTAATGTGGTATATCATGTTGATTGATTTATGAATGTTGAACCATTTTTGCATCTCTGGAATAAATCATATTTGATCATGGTGTATTATTCTTTTAATGTATTGTTGAATTCATTTTACTAATATTTTGTTGAGGATTTTATATCTCTATTTATTAGGGATATTGGCCTGTAATTTCCTTTTATGTGATATCCTTGCTCAGTTTTGGTATCAGGATAATGTTGGTCTTGTAAAATGATTTTGAAAGGTTTCCCTCCTCTTCAGTTTATTGGAAGAGTTTGAAAAAAATAACTATTATATTTTCTTTGAATATTTAGTAAAATTCACTAGTGAAACAACATGGTCCCAGACTTCTGTGTGTTGTGGAGGTTTTTGATTACCCATTTAATGTCCTTACTAGTAATTGATACATCCAGATATTCTATTTCTTCATTATTTAGTTGTGGAAGATTTTATATTTCCAGGAATTTATCCAATTCTTCTAGGTTGTACAATTTGTTGATGTTTAATTGTTTATAGTAGTCTTATAGTCTTTTGTATTTCTGTTATCAGTAGTAACTTCTCTTTCAATTCTGATTTTTATTTCTTTGAGCTCCCTACGTTTCTCCCCCCACTTTTTTTTTGTGAGTCTAGGTAAAGTTTTTTTTTCAAATTTGTCTGCTTTTTATATTTATTTATTTATTTATTTATTTATTTGGTAGGCTCCACACCCCGCATGGAGCCCAGTGCAGGGCTTGAACTCATGACCTCGAGATCAAGACCTGAGCAGAGATCATGAGTCAGCTGCTTAACCAACAGAGCCACCCAGGTGCCTCTGTTTATCTTTTCAAAGATTCAGCTCTTAGTTTCACTGACCTTTATTATTTTTTCCCTTTTAATGTTTATTTATTTATTTTTGAGAAAGAGAGAGAGAGAGTGAGCAGGGGAAGGGTACAGAGAGAGGGAGACAGGAAACAGAGAATCCCAAGCAGGCTCCACATTGTCAGTGCAGATCCCGATGTGTGGCTCAAACTCATGAACCGTGAGATCATGACCTGAGCCAAAATCGAGTCAAACATTTAATCAACTGAACCACCCAGGTGCCCCATAACTGACCTTTCTTTTGTTGTTTTAGTCTTTATTTTGTTTAGTTCTTCTCTGAATTTATTCCTTCCTTCTACTCACCATGGGCTTCATATGTTCTTTTTCTAGTTCCTTTAGGTGTAAAGTTAAATTGTGTCTTTGAGATTTCTTTGACTTGAGACAGGCCTGTATTGATATGAGTTTCCCTCTTAAGACCATTTTTGCTGCATCCCATAAATTTTGGTAAGTCGTGTTTCTGTTTAGATATTGTACTTACTTTTTTCTATGATTTATTCTATGACCAAATAGTAGGTCAATAACATGTATTTAATTTCCATCTATTTGTAATTTTTCCCTATTTTCTTCTTGTAATTAATTTCCAGTTTCACACCATTATACTCAGAAAAGATGCTTGTTGGTACGATTTCTATCTTCTTGAATTTATTGAGACTTGTTTTTGTGTACTAACATTTGATCTATCCCAGAGAGTGTTCCACGTACACTTGAGAAGAATGTATATTTTGCTGCTTTTGGATAGAATGTTCTGGAAAGTTCTATACATATATACTAGGAACATTTGGTGTAATGTGTCATTTAAAGCAAATGTCTCCTTATTTATTTTCTAACTGTATGTAACAATTTGTTTTTCTCTTGCTGCTTTTAAGATTCTCTCTTTTTCTTTAACTTCCAACATTTCAATTACTGTGTATCTTGGTGTGGCGTTCTTTGGGTTCTTATTTGGAACTCTCTGGGTTTCCAGGACTGGATGTCTGTTTCCTTCCCCAGGTTAGGGACTTTTCAGCCATTATTTCTTCAAATAAGTTTTTCCCCCCCTTTTCTCTCTCTTCTCCTTCTGGAACCCTTATAATGCAAGTGTTATTCCACTTGCTGTTGTCCCATAAGCCTTTTAAGTTATCTTCACTTTTGCAAATTATTTTTTTTCTTTTTGCTGCTCTGTCTGTGTGAATTCCATTGTTTTATCTTCCAGCTCGCTGATCTGTTTTTCTGCTTCATCCAGTCTGCTGTGGAACCCTTCTTGTGTATTTTTTAGTTCAGTTATTGTATTCTTCAGTTCTATGACTTCTGTTTGGTAGTTTCTTTCTTTCTTTGCTTCCTTTTTTTATTTGAGAGGAGGAGGGGTAAGAGAGGAGAGGGACAGAGAGAGGGGAGGGGAGAGAAAGAGAGAGAGAGAGGGAGAGAGAATCTTAAGCAGGCTCCACACTCAGTGCAGAGCCCAATTCAGGGCTTGATCCCATGACTCTAGGATCATGAGCTGAGCCAAAATCAAGAGTTGGACACTCAACAGACTGAGCCACCCAGGCGCCTCTGTTTGGTAGTTTCTTATATTTTCTTATATTTTCTACATCTTTGTTGAAGTTCTCACTGTGTCTATTCATTCTTTTCTCAAGTTCAGTTAACATCTTTATGACCATCACTTTGAATTTTTATCAGATACATTATCTCTGTATCATTAAGGTATTTGTCTGAGTTTTGTTTTGTTTTTTCATTTGAAACAGATTATCTATGTTTTTACTTTGCATGACTTTCTATGTTTTTATGTATTAATTGAAAACAACTACCTCTCTCTGTCTTTAAAAAAAATTTTTTTTCAACGTTTATTTATTTTTGGGACAGAGAGAGACAGAGCATGAACGGGGGAGGGGCAGAGAGAGAGGGAGACACAGAATCGGAAACAGGCTCCAGGCTCTGAGCCATCAGCCCAGAGCCCGACGTGGGGCTCGAAATCACGGACCGCGAGATCCTGACCTGGCTGAAGTGGGACACTTAACCGACTGTGCCACCCAGGCGCCCCCTCTCTCTGTCTTGAAAGAACTGGCCTGTGTAGATGATGATCCTTCTCATTCAACCTTTCCCTAGCTCTTGGTTGTCTCTTGACCCATTCTGATTGTCTAAACCACCCAATTTATTCTTAATATACCTCCATTGTTTAGGGTGTGCCAAGACCTGTCAATGATCCAAGGAGAGAAATCTCATTTAGCTCCTAGTTTCAGGCTGATTGGAAGTCAGACCCTCAGGCAGCAGCTTTTAATATATGCAAATATATACAGTCCTGTGGGGCTGCAATTATAATCCCTGCTGGCATTCAGACAAGGTGATTTGGAGGTTTCTCCTGGGTGACAGTTGCAAAAATCAGTGCTCCAGACAAGTGTATAAGCTTCTTTTGGGGAAGTCTCATCAAGATGTAGTGAGGCCAAGGGAGTGCACAGCTATGGTGTCTCCCTGCTTACATTCCATGGGAGCATCTCTTCAGCCTCTACATGTGTGGGAAACTGAAGGCTGTCCCTCAGGCTGAAGTTCTAGGCTAAGTAAATAGACCTTTTGCAAAGGAAGACAGAAGTTGTGTTTTAGTTTGTTTATGCAGTGCCCTGATGGTAGTGGCCTATCAACAACTGTTTTTCCAATTGTTACAGTCCTGTGGAGCTCTGGAATGCTAGTCCCCTTGGTCACCAGGGTCAGGAGATCAAGGGGCATCCTCTATGTGGGTTGTGAACTGTTACTGAATTTAGCAGGCAGCTGGAGAGTGGGTGGGGTGAGGCACACTTGCCAACTTCAGAGATACAGTGGGTAAAGGCCATGATGGTGCAGCCCACAGGCTTCAGAAATGCAGTGGGAGAATGCCTTGTCTGAGCTCGAGTACCAGCTTTAGGCTGGGAGTGGGAGAATGCTGCTACTACTCATATGCGTTAGCCCTTGCTGGGGCCAGGGAAGTGTCACAACTGTCTGAGCTTGCAGACTTTAGCCAAGGAGTGAGCGAATTCCAGGGCCATGTCCAAGTTTGCCAGCTTGTGATATCAGGCTATGTGGAACTTGTAACAATGGTATCTGTACGTGCCATCATCTCTGGGGAGCATTTAAACTGCCCCTGTCCCTCCAGCTGATGTCCTCAGATTAACAAATGAATTTCCCTCACTTACAGTCCAGGAAATTTAAACTGTTGTCTCTTTGCTGGGCCTCAGGGTAATTGAGACCACACATGAGTCCTCCAAGAGGGGAATCTCAGTAACCTCTAGCGCTTTGGGATCCCTGGACAGCAATTCCATTGTTTTTACAAGCCACATGTTCTGGGGGTTTGTCTCTCCAGTGCGGATCCCAGGGGCCTAGGTGCCTGATGCGCACCATCAACGCCTCAGCCCCTCTAGGAGAAGTGCGTGCCAAACTGGTGAGAAATCTCCCTATTATGTGTCACTATGCAGACAATGAGGTTATTTTTGTGAGGACATGTTTCTGCCTCACCTGCCCATCTTGACATGCTTCTTTTATTATTTGTTGTGAAAAGGTAGTTCAACTTGTGTTCAGATCTTTACCAGAAAGAAATGATCCATATATAGCTGTAGATTTTGTGTGTCCATGGGATGAGGTGATGGTAGCTGCCATCTTGGACTTTCATTATTATTCCTCTCATGCTTACTTTCAGTTTATATTGCCCCACCCCACCCCAGGTTTCTGCTCCCAGCAAGCTGTGATTCACTGTAATATGTTTCCCCAATTTTTAGGGTGGCAGTTTGCTCTGTAATCTCAACTCTCTGTTTGATCTAATAAAAGTGTTAGTTTGGTTTGTTCATATTTCTCAGTTGTTTTTTGTGAAAATATAAGTGATTTCCAAGTTTTTTGTCTATCAAAGCAGAAACCACAAGCCTCAAATCTGTTGATTATGAGTCCATCAAAAGGGAAGATATCCCAGTTAGGTCTCAATTAATCAGACAGAATACTCAAAAGAGAGACTGGGCCCTCCTAAGATTTCCTTGATGGCTTTGTAGTCACAAGATGTCATGACTTGAACTGCCTACAGACAGAATCTTGTGCTGGGGCTTCATACAGCCTCTAGGAGCTAAGGCCTACAGAAGGACAAGGAACTAAATTTTACCAACAACCATGTGCTCAGAGAAGGACCCCAAGCTCCCAACACAGTCTGGCTGATACCTTAACTACAGCCTTGTGAGACCCTAAGTAGAGAACCCGGTCAGCCATGTCCAGGCTCCCGACCCACTAACACTGTGAGGGAATACATGTGATTGTTTTAAACCATCAATATAGCAGCAAAAGAAAACTTATACGTACTCACACGTGCCTATGAGGGTGTGCATGTATATGTGTATGTGAATACCTGGAACGGCTTGCATGTACATACAATTCCACCAGAAAGATAAACAAGAAACTATGAACAGTAGTTACCTGATGTGGGTGTGGAGACAGAACAGATATGGAACCTGCAGAGGGTAGGAAAGGAGCTTTTTATTGTCTTTCTTCTTACAATTTTTTTAATGTTTATTTATTTTTGAGAGAGAGAGAGCGCATAAGTGAGGGAGGGGCAGAGAAAGAGGAGACACAGAATCTGAAGCAGGCTCCAGGCTCTGAGCTGTCAGCACAGAGCTCAACATGGGGCTCAAACTCATGAACCATGAGATCATGACCTAAGCTGAAGTCAGATGCCTAACTGACTGACTGAACCACCCAAGAACCTGCTTCTTCTAATTTTTTGGTGTCTAAATCATGTAAATGCATTACTCATACACAAAAATTAAAAACATGGGAAATTGCTACTGCTTCAAGACCTATTTTTGTGAATGGTATATGTGCTCTCTGGACTCCAGTCTCCGGCTTCCATTGAGGTGATCAATCCTGACAGAGAAGACGGCAGGTTACTGGGAGGTTTGTGCAGCAATGTACCCATGACTGCAAAGAAATCAGTCCCAAAGTTCTTTCATTATGTTTTTTTCAACAATTCAAGGATCTCTAGGGGAACAAAGAAACAAGGGTGGCATAGAGACAAATCCCCGGTCAGGCTGCAAATGCAAATGTATGGGCACTTTATGGCTAAAAGTTTCATTTAAACATGAAGCTAATTCTGAGAGGTTTGTCCCACTTTATGATTTGAAAGAAAAATTTAACTGTATTATTTTGTCCCAAATTTTGTAAGTGGATTTATGTCAAACTCTGGACAGTATAATCACCATTTTCATCCACCGTATATTTTAAAAAACTATCTATTCTAGTGGAAAACTTGGTTGAACTAAACATACAGCATTTAAATGCAAAACAGTTTTTTTTTGAAGAGCTGCAAAGAAACATTTATCTGTTACTATAAGTGAGATTTGAAACAGAAAATGTATGAGGCATGCTATAAAGTAGCATGACTGATTTTTCTCTCCCCCACCCCACCTCTCTCTCTCTCTTTTTTTAAACAAATGGGTTCCATTTTTCATCACCAAAGAGATGTTGCTCCATTCCTTGGGTCACCTTGAGATGATGTGCATTTCGTTCAATTGGAACTACTGCTATTTTGCATTGCTTATTTGAAAGTTTTCTTTAAAAAATTGAAGCATGTTTCCTTCGATTTCTTTATTGCTCTCCATAGTTTTAAGGGTATTTGATATTTGTCCATAACCCATATTGGCTTGGGCTGCCATCCTGGGGTGAGCGGATGGTGATAGGGAAGGAGAAAGACAAGTATTGGCTCCATGGAAAGGAAGCTGATACTTAGAGAAGGGTAAGTAATTTCCCTAAGCCTCCATAGCTTACTGGCCCAAACAGGATTCAAACCAGGTCTGTTCAAGATCATATCACCATCCTAGGCCACCTCCCAAAATATTGACAAAATGTTTATGGTAAACAGACAAACAAAAGAATGGAGGCTGTGAATGAATTATAAAAGACTGGATGGGGGGCAGATGTGAGAACAGTATGGGGAAAACAAGATCTTAACTCCTGTAAAGCCACTGGTCTAAGGCAAGGGTTAAAAGTTTCCATACACAATGAGACAAATACCTCCTTCTAGGAAAGAGAAGAAATGATAAGTAACAGCCATCAGGGAGTATTGGTTGTCTGGGAAAAATTAGAAGTAACAATTTAAAGCCTGCGTGCACAAGTACTCCTATTTTCCGGGAGCCCTAAAAGAATGTCAACTGTGGAGAAAGGCATCCTGTTACTGTCTTGTGTCCACTAAGAGTAACAACCACAAGATAATGATGGTAGGACTGAAGGATGCTTTTCAACTCCCTGCCCATCACTCCTTGGAAAAGTGTCTTTATAAGCCTTGCATGCTACCCCTTCTGGGAATGACATTCCTCTTTCTTGCTGGCTCCCTTGTACACAAGCTATCTCTAATAAACTCCACCTGCTTTCTTTCTCTCAAGTTCACTGTTCATTTTTATGACACTGAGACTCAAGAACCTGGTCTTGGGGGCCCCGTAACAGAAGGAAAACTGCCTTCACTGGGTAAACGGCTGTTAGCGGAGGCAGATGAGTATGCCAAAAGGGTGAGGAACCACCCTGCCAATGGTGGGGACAGCCACAAATGGTTTCCTTGAAACACCTGGAGAGAACAACCATCTACAGGAAAGCATTTGCACCATGTGGGTACATATACCTCTGCCCTCTTCCCTGAGCCAACCCATACTTCGAGATCCTCAAGAAGAAAAGTAAGGAAGCCAACACACTCTAGGTTATTATATTGTAATAGCGGTGAGCACAAGGCATTAGGGAAGCCAGGGAAGGGGATTACACAAACATGGGCTCTCCAGTCTGGTCTATGCAGAAAGATAAGGTCACTTGCCTTCTACAACAGAGACATCTTGTCCTAAAAAGGCCATGCCAACAAAAGTGGCTGTGTCATCTCTATCAATTCCATGCTAGCCTTGAGAATTCCCTACTCAACTAGAAACCAGTCATTTCTAGTTGGGATATCTGATCTTTGGGTTTTGTTTCGCTTGTTTTAATTTGTTTGCTATGTTTTATTGTTAATTGTAAGGGCTGACATGCTTCATTCTTAGTGTTTATTTGTTCATGTAGGCCATGCGTATTTTTTATGCCTGGCCTGCTGCTCTCAAGATGTCAGGTTACTAGTGCTGAGTCTTCTTTCTGCTCAGAAAGCTCTACCTCCTGTCTATTGTTCCTGCTTTTGGTTCAGGTAACATATCCAGAATCTACCACTGGCACTGTCTTTTCAGATGCTGCCCACATTAGCAAGCCTGTCCTGGCCTCTCCTGTCCTGCTCTGTCCCACTGAGGTGAAGCCTGGGCCAGCCCACTCATGTTCTCAGATGACATTGGTCTGCCAGCAGAAACCCTAATGGACAGAGAAAGATTTTTTGGAGACCACAAATATCCCCCCAAAGGCTCTCACACCATGCCTCTCTTCTGTGCCTGCAATTGATGTTTTGCTGTTCTCACAGAATATCACCTCTTTACAAGTCTTGACCTTGCCCAAACTTGGATCAGCTGATCTCTGATGATGCCACTTCAAGAACCCTGACACTCATCACTTGTCAAGGTGCATCATGATTAAGGGTCTTAACCTGAAATGTCTAGAATCTGTGAGATATCCCAGTGCTCCAGAAAGGGTGTGTTTGAGGGGATCTCAAAGAAAACCTGTATTTTGACAAAGCCCCGATTAACACAGAATGAGCTGTATAAATTTCCTCAAAGAGTTCTTCAACAGTTTCAGACACTAATATCTGAATAAGATAGTTGATAAATAATAATCAGTTGCCTATTATTTTGAGACATTATTTTAGATGGTAGGAATAGAAGATTCTTCAGAAGGTGACATTCTAGTTGGCAGAAACACAAGAACTAATACAGAAATAAGTGTAATAATGTCAGCTAATGACAAGTGTCATGACGAAGATAAAGAGAGCAATTTTGTAGAGTGACAGAGTCTGGTTCATGCATTAGCTGCCTGTGGACTTGGGTAGTACAAATGAGTCCCCCCAAAAACAGTCACCTCTGTGCCTTGACACTGGTTTCTGCCCACTGAGGAAATCAGCCTTAGGGCAGAATGGATGTCACAAGGGAATGCATAGACCTTCTTTGGTCCTTGTCACCCCTTGTATCTTCTTGACCATCTAACTACTAGAGAAATGGGAGCAAGTGGTCTAATCCTGACCCTGATTTTCCCTTCACGGACTCACTGTTGTCCATAAAAAGGAACATAGCTGGGCAGATAGGAGGAAATCATCCACAGATCCATAGAAATAGTGGATCCCACTTTCACATGACCTAGATGCTAAAATAAATATATATGACCATGAGAAATAAGCCCTTCTGGTTAAGTATTACCATTCATCTCCTAAGTGCACAAGAGACTGGATCTCATGCATAGCACGGAGAGCAAAAATGTGGCTGGGGCCAACCTCTCCGTTAGGCACAGGGGAACAGTGCTTTGGGCCATCCATTCATTTTAGGGGCCACACAATATTTTCATTTTAATTTATCTAAAATCTAAAGACAAAAATTAATATAATAGTAATGGGTATATAATAATGAATCCAGCCTGGATTATGTTTATTTTATACCAATGTAGTTGTAAAATAGAATGTTTAATTTTTTTTTTTTTTTGTATGGAGGGAATAAAGCTCATGATTGCAAAAGTGACTGAGGGAATTCCTGCCCCAGCCCTAGTGGTGGTTTCTGATTACCTACTGATTAGCTACTGAGTGAAGGAGTGAATCAAAGTCTTTAGAATAATGATCATATTAGGACTGAAAGATCCCTTAAAAATTTTTTTTAATGTTTATTCATTTTTGAGGGACAGAGAGAGACAGAGTGTGACTGGGAGAGGGTCAGGGAGAGATAGACACACACACAGAATCTGAAACAGGCTCCTGGCTCTGAACTGTCAGCACAGAGCCCAATGCAGGGCTTGAACCCACGAACTGTGAGACCGTGACCTGAGCCAAAATCAGATGCTTAACCGACTGAGCCACCCAGGTGACCCCCTACAGATCCCTTTTAAAGAAAAAAAAATTAAAATCTCTCTGGACACCAGGAATGTGTCCAGCATATCCAGGGACCAGTTTGGTTTCCCCTCTCTGAGCCTCACCACCCTCAGTTGAAGCCCCTGAGCTGCTGTTTGCATGGGTGTAATGCATATAACAGATGTTCAAACCACATTTAAATGTATTCATGGCTTTGTCACAGTGCTTCTGAATGAGCCAGTCCATATTGCACAGTTTTCTGGTTTATAAACAATCAAAAAGACACGTAAAAGGTCTTCACTGGGTTGCTCAGTTGGTTGAGCATCTGACTTTGGCTCATGGTCTCACGATCCATGGGTTTGAGCCCTGCCTCGGGCTCTGTCCTGACATTTTGGAGCCTGGAGCCTGCTTCAGATTCTGTGTCTCCCTCTCTCTCTGCCCCTCCCCAGCTTGTTTCTCTCTCTCTCTCTCTCTCTCTCTCTCTCTCTCTCTCTTAAAAATAAACATTAAACAAATTAAAAACTTAAAGGTCTTTCTTCACCAGAATGCAAGATGCTCAGCATTACCCTCCCAAACCCTGAATTTTCTTTGAGATCAACCAGGAAATGTTGGTCAGTAATCCACACTGATTTTTTTGAACCACTCCATAAGAACTTGATTGAACAGGTTTCCCTGTTGAACTGCTCACTATTATTCTGGTTACATCTCAAAGATCACCTATATGATCATGACATTTCCATTTCCATGCACAGCATATACTGACAGACATGATGGGCTGTGTCCATAGCCCTACAATTATCCCAGATGACACATCCTCAGCTTCCAGCAGACAGGTTTACCCACACTGTCCTGGCATGTCATTCAACTTCCCATGAGATCACCTGTGTTAACATTAGTCTCTACTATGAGAAATCCTCTTCCATCTGTCTGCCTCTCAGATGATGCCTAACTTTTGGGAACCACCCCAATAGCCACCCTCTTTCATAAGAGCAAAGGACTGGATACTCTAGGGTATACAAAAGTGAGCAGACTGTGGGCCTTATCATCACAAATCTAATAAGCTTTTTAAATGACTTTTACACACATCATTATAATTCAAGATAGGATATTTTAAGTAAAATAGTAGAGAAACAATTAAAGAGTGTTCTATAGGACCCCAGAGGGTTTTCTTATTGCAAAATGTAATCACTTGTCAGTTTGCTGAAAATTCTCTGCCTTGCTTACAGATAGAAGCCTAATTTTGTGTATGTAATAAATAATTGTCCTGATTGTAAATATCAGTAAAATATTGTATAGGTATCAAATGAATGGACTCATTCTAAGTCACTCCTTAGAAAATAAACATTTTAGATTTAAATACACTTGTCAAATGTGCTTACTCTGTCACTTGTTTATGGATGTTATTAATTTTAAGGAAAGTAGACATTTTTCCCTAAGAGAAAGGAGAAAAAAGACCACAACAAGATAAACGCAAATAGCAGATTAGAGACTTTTCTAATTGTGTTTTCCTCATTACTAGCTGTGTAATGTAGTGTGAAGAGCAAGTACTCTGGAGTCAGAACTTCCTGGGTTCTGCCACTTAATAGAATGTGAAATTGAGCAAGTCACTGAAATTCTCTAAGCTTCAGCATTTGAGGACAACATTACTTATCTCTCAGGATTATCATGAGAATAAAAACGATTATGAATATAAAACGTATGGCATATAGTATATGGTCAATAAATGGCAGCTAATACTAGTCTGTTTATCTTTTATCCAAGACACATGTGCTCCAGATTGGTTTGATATGTAATCCAGTGTCCAGATGTTGATTTGACATTATGCTTTCAAAATCCCATGGGAAGCATCATTTGATTTCATTCGATACAATCTGAAGATAGCTAATGGTGAAATATATGAGTGTGTATTCTTGGAATCAAGGTGGGCTTACATTCTTTGAATTTATTTTTTGTATTATATTTTACTTTTCCCAGTTTTATTGAGATATAAGTGACATATAACAGTGTGTAGATTTATTGTGTACATGTTGATGTAATATACTTATATATTGTAAAATGATTGCCATCATACCATTAACTAAACCTCCATCTGCAACATAATTGCCATTTTTTATTGATGAGAATATTTAAGTTCTACTCTCTTAATAACAGTCAACTATATAATACAGTATTATTAGTTATAATGACTATGCTGTACGTTAGAACACCAGAATTTGGTAATTTTGTAACTGGAAATTTATACCCTTGACCAGTATCTCATCATATTCCCAGCTCCCCAGTCCTTGGTAACCGTCACTATACTCAATTTTTCAGAGTTCATCTCTTTTAGAGTCCACTTCCATAGCTAAAGTGATATCATAGAGTATATATTATTCTGTCGGGATTATTTCACTTAGCATTATGCCCCCAAGATTCATCAAGTTGCTCCAATTGGCAGTATTTCCTTGTTTCTCAGCACTGAATAATATTCCATTCAATTCCTTTAAATATATACTCAGAATTGGGATTGTGGATCACCTATTTTTAATTTTTTGAGGACTCTCCATACTGTTTTCCACAGTGGCTGCACCAGTTTGCATTCCCGCCGACAATGCATGAAGGTTCCCCTTTCTCCATATCCTCATCATTTGTTATTTCTTGTCTTTTTGATAATAGCCATTTTAACAAGTGTGAGGTGAAATCTCATTGTAATTTTTATTTGTATTACCTTAATATCTAGTGATGTTGAGTACCTTTTCATGTTCATGTTGGCCACTTGAATGTCTTCTTTGGAAACTAGACAATCCAGTTCCTCTGCCCATTTTCTAATTGGATTATTTGTGGGTTTTGTTTTGTTTGTTCTCTTTTTTCTTTTTTCTTTTTGCCATTAATTTGGATGATGAGTTCTTTATATGTTTTAGATATTAACTCCTTATCAGATATATGATTTACAGATATCCTCTCCCATTCCATACATTGCCTTTTTATTTTGTTGACGGTTTCTTTTTCTGCATAGAAGCCTTTTAGCTTGATGTGGTCTCATTTATGTTTCCATTACTTGCACTTTGGGTGTCGTATCCAGGAAACTGCTGCAAGACCAGTGCCAACAAACTTTTCCTTTATGTTTTCTTCTAGGAGTTTTACAGTTTTTAGCCTTATGTTTAAATCTATAATCCATTTCAAGTTAATTTTTGAATGGTGTGACAGAGGGATCCAATTTCATTGAGTATTCTTAGCTCCTTTGTCAAATATTAGTTGACCACATATGCAAGACTTTATTACTGGGCTCTCAATTATGTTCTATTGTTTTATGTGTCTATTTTTACACCAGTACCATATTGTTTTATTGTAGCTTTGTAGTATAGTTAGAAATCAGGAAGCATGATTCTTCTGGTTTTGTTCTTTCTCAGGATTGCTTTGGCTATTAGGCTCTTTTGTGACTCTATAAAAATTTTAGGATTCTTTTCTATTTCTGAGAGAAACATGTGATTAAAGTATTGAAAGTGACTGTATTCAATCTATGGATTGCTTTGGGTAATATAAACATTTTTAACAGTACTAATTCTTCCAATCCATGAATGCAGGCTATCTTTCCATTTATTTATGTCTTCTTTAATTTCTTCCATCAGAGTTTTATAGTTTTCAGTGTAGAGATCTTTTACTTCTGTGGTTAAATTAATTCCACATTTATTTATCACTAAATAATATTTAGTATTTTTTAAAAAGTTTATGTATTTATTTTGAGAAAGACAGAAAGTGCAAGCAGGGGAGGGGCAAAGAAAGAGGGAGAATCTCAAGCAAGCTCCCCACTGTCATCACAGAGCCCATGCATGACTCAAACTCATGAACCCATGAGACCATGACCTGATCCAAAATCAAGAGTCTGATGCTAAACTGAGCCACACAGGCGTCACAGTATTTTACTGTTTTTAATGTGACTGTGAATGGAATTATTTTATTTTTTTTAGAAATTTTGCCATTAAAGTATAGAAGCATAACCATTTTGTTTGTTGATTTTCAATCATGTAACTTTACAGAAGTTGCTGGTTCATTGGAGCAGCGTTTTGTTGCATTCTTTAGGATTTTCTGTATAACAGATTATATCATCTGCAAACAAAGACAGTTTACTTTCCACTTGAATGCATTTTATTTCTTTTTCTTGCCTGATCGCTCTGGCTAGGGCTTCTAGTACTATGTTGTATTAGAGTGATGTGAGTTATCTCATCTTATCTTGTACCAGCTTTTACAAGGAAAGATTTCAACACTTCACCATTGAGGATGATATTAGTTTTGGGCTTGTCATACATGGCCTGTATTGTGTTGATATGTGTTCCCTCTATACCACTTCGATGAGAATTGTTATCTCCAAAGAATGTTGTATTTTGCCAAATACTTTTTCTGTATCTACTGAGATGACCGTATGTATGATTTTTATTTTTCTTTCTATGAATGTGTGTCATGTTCAATGATTTGGGTATGTTGAATCATGTTTGCATCCAGGGATAAACTCCACTTGATCATGGTGTGTGATCCTTTTAATGTGCTGTTAATTTTGTTTTTTCCATATTTTGTGGAGAATTTTTGCATCTATATTTTTTAGGGATATTGGTCTGTAATTTTCTTTACTTGTAGTGTCCTAATCTAGCTTTGGTATCATGGTAATGCTGTCCTTGTAAAATGAGTTTGAGTTGTAAAATGAGTTTGAGAGTGTTCCCTCCTCTACAATTTTTTGGAAGGGTTTGATAGGAATTGTGTAATTCTTTAAATATCTGGTAGAATTCGTCAGTGAAACCATCTGGCCTGGGCTTTTCCTTGTTGGGAGGTTTTTGATCGCTGACTCAATCCTTACTTATAATGATTCTGTTCAGGTTTTCTATTTCTTCCTGATTCAAACTCAAGACGTTGTATGTTTATAGAAATTTACCCATTTTTCCCCTAGATTATCGAGTTTGTTGACATACAATTATTCAGAGGTATGTCTCAAAATCCTTTATATATCTGTAGTATCAGTTTTAATGTCTCCTATTTCATTTCTAATTTTATTTTATTGAGTCATCTCTCTTTTTTTCTGAGTTAGTCTCATTAAAGACTTGTAAATTTTATTTTTTCAAAACACCATCTCTTAGTTTTATTGAAATTTTCAATTGTTTTTCTGATCTCTATTTCATTTATTCTTGCTCTGATCTTAGCTATTTCCTTCCTTCTGCTTTTATTTTAGTTAGTTCTTATATTTGTGTTTGGGTTTTTTAAAAGGTTTTTGAGAGGTAAATTTAGATTGTTTATTTAGGTCTCTCTTCTTTTTTTTTTTTTAATTTTTTTTAACGTTTATTTATTTTTGAGACAGAGAGAGACAGACCATGAACGGGGAAGGGTCAGACAGAGGGAGACACAGAATCTGAAACAGGCTCCAGGCTCTGAGCTGTCAGCACAGAACCCGATGCAGGGCTCGAACTCACGGACGGACCGCGAGATCAGGACCTGAGCCAAAGTCGGCCGCTCAACCGACTGAGCCACCCAGGCGCCCCGGTCTCTCTTCTTAATATAGGCACTTATCACTACAAATGTCCCTCTTAGAACTGCTTATGCTGCATATATAGGTTTTGATGTGCTTCCATTTTCATTTGTTTCGAGATGTTTCTTGATTTCCTTTTGGATTTCTTCTTTGACCCATTGTTTGTTCAGGAGCATGTGATTTAGCTACCACCTGTTTGTGCATTTTCTACCTTTCCTTCTGTTATTGACTTCTAGCGTCATACCACTGTGGTCAGAAAAAAATATCTAATAGGAACTTAATATTCTTAAATTTGCATAGGCTTATTTTGTGAGCTGTCATCTAATATATCCTGAAGAATGTTCTGTGTGCACTTGTAAAGAATGTATATTCTGCTGCTTTTGTAGAGAATGTTCTGCATATGTCTGTTAGCTTTATTTGGTTTAAAGACTGACATTTTCTTGCTGATTTTCTGTCTGGACGATCTATCAATTGGATGTTGAAGTCCCCCTTTATTGTTGTGTATTTGTCCCTTTAGATCTATTAGTATGTGCTAAGAATTATATTTAGGTGCTCTGATGTCAGTTGCATATATATAGTCATATCTTCTTGATGAACTGACAACCTTATTATTATATACTAACCATCTTTGTCTCTTGTCATTATTTTCTTGTAAAGTATATTTTATCTGATACAATTATAGTGGCAATACCTGCTCTCTTTTGGTCTCCACTTACGTGGAATAGCTTTTGCCATCCTTTGAGCCCATGTGTATCCTTAAAGCTGAAGCGAGTCTCTGGTAGGCAGCATAGAGTTGGGTCTTATGCTTTTGTTTTGTTTTGTTTTTTGTTCACTGTATGCCTTTTGATTAGAAAATTTGATCCATTATCATTTAGATTGATTTTTGATGATAAGGACTTACTAATGCCATCTTATTGTTTTCTGACTGCTTTGTCGCTCCATTTTTACTTTCCTCCTATCTTGAGGCCTTCTTTTGTAAATTGATGATTTTCTGTAGTGGTATGTTCTGATTCCCTTCTTTTTGTCTTTTGTGCATCTATTTTATTTGTGGTTACCAAATGTGTATTTTATATGTAACAGTCTATTTAATGTGGATAAGTATAACTTTGATGCCATACAGAAAACGCTTTCCTTTACTCTGCACCTTTTATGTTTTTGATGTCACCATTTTACACCTTTTTATGTTGTGTATGCATCAACAATTTGTTCATTGTTGAAGCTAGAGCTATTTTTAGTACTTAGTCTTTAACAATTGTATGGAGTTAAGAAGTTAACACATCACAAATTACGGTATTAGGGTATTCTGATTAAGATTATATGCTTACCTTTACCAGCATGTTATATATTTTCATATGTTTGCATCTGACTAACTATCATCCTTTTGTTTCAGCTTGAAGAACTCCTTTCATTATTTCTTATAAAATATTTTAGGTTTGTGATGAATTCCCTCATATCTTATTAGGGAAGTCTTTATAGCACATCCATATCACATTTCTATCACATTCTGAAGGCCAATTTTGCTGGGTATTCTTCATGGACAGTTTCCTTTTTTATTTATTTATTTATTTATTTATTTATTTATTTATTTTAGAGAAAAGGGGTGTGCAAGTGGGGTATAGGGGCAGAGGAAGAGACAATCTTAAGCAGGCTCCATGCTCTGCATAGAACCTGATGTTGGGCTTGATCCCACGACCCTGGGATCATGACTTGAATCAAAATCGAGAGTCAGATGCTCAACCCACTGATCCAGGTGTCCTTTTCTTACTTTGAATATATCGTTCCATTCTCTCCTGGTCTGCTGAGAAATCTGCCTGTAGTCTTTTGGGTGTTCTTTTAATGAGTTTTTGTTTTCCTCTTGCTGCTTTTAAAATTCTTTCTCTGACTTTGGTTTTAGACAGCTTTATTATTATGCC
Organism: Prionailurus viverrinus; assembly: GCF_022837055.1. Classification (NCBI taxonomy): domain Eukaryota; kingdom Metazoa; phylum Chordata; class Mammalia; order Carnivora; family Felidae; genus Prionailurus; species Prionailurus viverrinus. The sequence continues at coordinate 53,906,955 of NC_062563.1, forward strand.
TTAGAGAATATCATTTTGGATTGAAATTTTAGCGTGACCTATTAGCTTCATGAACTTTGATGTCCAAATTTCTCCCCATGTCTGGGAAGTTTTTAATTACTATTTCTTTAAATAAGCTTTCTACCAACTTTCCTCCTCTCTTCTCTTTCTGAGGCTCCAATTAGTCTGGTGTTTTATACCCAAGGAGCCACAGAAGCCCAAGCTAGCTGCGAGTGTGGCTCCCTGGTCCTGGTGAGGGTGGAGGGGGACTAGCATCTTACACTTGCACAGCTACAGAGAACTTGGATGGCTCCTGGTGAAGGTCTTGGGCTCCAGCGGGAGTGGAGGGGGCAGGGAGTAGGGAAGGACTCAGGTGGTTAGTGTCAGCAAATGTAACTATGGAGCAAAACTGGTCAGATCTGCAGGGTATCTATGGTGGTGGTGCTGACCACTGGCTCCATCAGTGACAAAATTCTGCTGAGTCTGTCTGCAGAGCAGGTCTCTGTGAACCCCAATTGGTCCCACTGCCTGTCAGCAATAATAGACTGATTTTCTTCCGTGTTCCTCATCAGCTTTTCAGTCTGAGTGGGGCAAAACTGAAAGGGGAACCTTCACACAGCACCCCAAGAGGCTGGACAAGCTGATCCCTCACCCTGCTCTTCTTGTCCTGGTGAGAGGCACTCTTTCTAACTGGGAAGTTAACTGGGAAGAAACTGGGAAGTTTCTCCCTGGCTCTGAATAATACCAGATTGGGGGATGAGATGAGGCAGGCAAAAAATGAAGTTGTTTTCCTAATTTGTTCTATGGTGTTGCTAAAACCCCAAAGGAAAGACCCAAGAGGTCTCCCAGAACTGCTTTGCTCAGGAGCTGGCTGTTCAATCCTTGATTTTTGTGAGGGGGTGGGGAACCTGGCTCCTCTAACATCACCATTTTCTCCTTAACCTCTATGCACTCGTTTTTAAAATTTAAACAATGAGCAGCATAATTTCAAAATGTATCTTAAATGGTTCTGGTCAAGAGTTTAGCTCAGCTACTCCATAGTATTACTGCCTTGGCATCAATTCTGTGTGGCCAAAGTGGCCTGAAGGGGCATTACACTGACACTAGCCCCTCATGCAAGCTTATGCCCTAGACAGCAGCCGCAGAGTCACAAGTAAATATTGGTCCCCAATAGGACTTCCTTAATGGTCCTTGTGCTCAGTCTCCTCTGCCATCCAGGACCTTCCCATTATGCACCTGTTAGATAAGACCCCATGGAGCTTACCAAAACCACATCTTTTGGGTTGAATTGGCCAATCCAGCCTTAATCCAGGAAACCCAAAACACTCTACTCTTGGGTACTAATAAAGGCATGCACCCCAGGTCCTGCCTTTCTGTCTGCCTGCACCCTACCTTGGCCTCCCGGTATGGCTCATTCAGGTGTGCTGTATACTCCCATTAGTAGGTGTGAATAATATACCTCTTCATTTCAATTCGTTTGGAATTTTTGGTTGAAACTTGGCTCATCATCCTTTACCCTGTGGCTGTTACTTACCATGTTCATTGAACAAAACCATAACAGTTGTGCACTTACATTTTTGAGAAAAACAATACATGATGTCAAAAATATACGTAGGTCTTATCAAAGGAATCTTATTGATAGTTTCATCATTGCAACTTTTCATTCTTAATCACATTACAGAGATGTTTTAAGATCTTTGCAGCCTAAGGACAGATATGTACACAGGTTACTCCAGGGGTGAGGTCTTTTCATAAGAAAACACAGGAAATAAATACTAAGAGAGGGGTACCTGAGTGGCTCAGTTGGTTAAGCATCTGAATTCAGCTCAGGTCATGATCGCACGGTTCGTGGGTTCGAACGCTGCATCAGGCTCTGTGCTGACAGCTCAGATCCTGGAGCCTGCTTCAGATTCTGTGTCCCTCTCTCTCGCTACCATTCCCCAACTTGTACTATGCCTCTCTCTCTATCTCTCAAAGATAAATAAACATTTAAAAAATGTAAAAAATTAAAAATAAAAAAGGGTATACTCTTTATTTAAAAAAAAAGAAATACTAAGAGGGCATCTTAGCAAGATTGATGAAAACTGATCCTTTTTCGGTAGGAACAGGAGTCCAGTGAAGAGGCACAAAGTAGTTTTGTGCCAAATCATTAGATTTTTATAGTTTCCCAAGGTGGCAATAAGAGATAATGCCTATTTGGATGCATGAATTGTATTTTAAAAGTATGTAACTTTTATTTTTATATTGCAAAAGTTCTATTTGCTAACTAAAGAAAGAAAGAGAAGAAGAGAGAACAGGGAAGCCAAATGGAGCAAAAGAAACCATGCTTCAGCCTGCCATTGACATGGCGTATACGCTTTCAAACTTTTTAATATTTTTGATATTACAATTTATTTTAAAATAATTTTGCACTGCCAGGATATTTTAGAACTTATTTTTTTCCAGGAAATTATACAATCAACATCTTTTCATGTCAATAAATAAATTTCTGTAAGTTCATTTTAGGAGCTGTATATCACCCTGTTATATGGCTTTAGGTACTTTCACTATAACTCTCTCTGCTGCAAGTGTTTTCACCACCACTATTTTTGTTGCAAATATTTTTGTTGCATGAAAAATTGGCTGTAAGGAAATTTAACTGTAAGAAGATAAAATCATGAACAATAAAAGAGGGCCATTCTTTTATAATGAAACACGAAAAATGAATAATAAAATTAAAAACACGTTATTGCAAAATATAAAATATTTGAATGCATTTATAATGTGAGTAGGTTCATGACAGTGCTGCTCAAATAACAGATTTTATTTTGTGGATTGTACCTAAGCACTTGTTTTCAAAGTCCTTCATTATAGTTTTAAACTTGTTCTTTTTCTTTTCTTTCTTTTTTTTTTGTTTGTTGATTCTTCTCATTGAGCATCACATTTTTTTCTGTTTTTTTTTAAATTTTAATTCCTATATAGTTAATATAGAGTGTTATATTACTTTCAGGTGTACAATATAGTGATTCAACAATTCTATGCGTTACTCAGTGCTCATATGTTCTCTTTATCAGTAAAATTTCTTCATTAAGGGAGGCATTGGTTTCCAAATACTAGGATGTATATTTGTAACTGAGCTTTGGAGTGTGCTGTAAATGGTTTCTATACTTCTGTTCATTTCTTGGCATATGGTCACATGTCTGTTGATGGATATTCCAAAGTTCCATGGGAAATGTGGTTTCAAAAATCTGTGCACAGTATAGACCATTATAAGGGCTAAGATTTATATCATATAAAAATTGGAATACTGCATCAATGGAGAAATGAAACCAAACTGTCCAACCAAACTGTCAACCAATTACTATTTTTTCCCCTTTACAGCAAAATTGCCTTATAGCCAGTGGTTTACGTGGTGAAAATATTTGCAGTGAAAATGCTGGGAACAGAGATGTCTAAGCAAATGTGTTTACTGTGAAGCTACCGGATGAGGTGCTGTTGAATGATTATACTGTCATTTTTGTAATCAATATCCCATCCTTATAGATTTCAGTTCTTTTTATTTTCTCCTCCTCTCCAAAACATTGTGATATAAGGACACTTTACACATATGCACTCTGTGATCTTTTCTAATTGATGGATTGAAGAAACGTTCACTCATTTAGAGCCTTAACTGCAGGCTGAGAAATGGCACTATGGGAGGAGGGCTCTGTGCTCACTCCAGCAGTGTGGAAGCGTGTGTGTTCCCACAGCCTCCCCATGATGGGATCTCAGAAGAAAACAACAGATTCTCATTGTTGAATCAGCCTTTTCCTGGTTTCTAACAAGGCTGACATGTGTGTATTTATTGCCTGTCTCTGTTTAAACTACTTGTTCATGCTTTTCACCCAAACTTTTCTAACTACAATGTGCACTCTTTTCTTAATTCATATAGATGCTTTACATAACAGGGAAGTTAACACATTACTATACGTGTTACCATGCGATGCTGGTTTTTTCATTTGACTTTCATTTTTATATGTTTGAGTTAACTCTAAATTGTTTAATTTTTATTCCATTAAATATTCTTCTGTTCTTTAAAGCAGCATAAATATAGTCACACCGCATGTATCAGCAATTTAAATTCAGGAGGAAATACATTTTGAGAACTCTCAGAGTGAAGGGCCAAGGTGACATCTATTATCAAACAATCCACACCATTGCCAAAACACACAAACTCTGCTGTTTGTTTGTTTTTTAAATAAAGATTTGCTGTAAGGTTCAGTCTTTTGCAGGGAAGCAAATGAATATACATAATAATAACCTCTATAGATCTGTGATAATCCTTTGGGCACATATTGAAATGTCTGCAAAGTAGCTAAATGTGTCTCTAGGATTTAAAAATGTTTAATACATTAATCTGGAAACACAGATGTCTATCTGGCCATACAAAAGAAAGCTTAATAAAGTTTTCAGCGGAAAAATTAAGGTCCAATCTCTTTTATAGACCCTAAAATGCCATAGACCATAAATGGTAAACAGCTGTGCATATGGATCCAGAATTCTAAACATCTAAATGCCAGGAAGTCACTCTGTGTGAGCTATTTTGTTTTAATTGAATGGCCTTGTTATAATAAGAGAAATGTGTTCAATTGGTTTAATGCATAGCATTCTTTTGGTTTAAAAGGCAAATCATTAACAAGGCTTTGCCTTAATGATCTATCATGATAGATATGTAGTAAGATATAAATGCTCATCCACAATGCTTCATGAGTGACATGTAACTGTACAATCAGAGAGTCACTTTGTGCTGGACATCTAACATGATACAGCTCACCTGAGCACTACACTTTCCATACTGCAGATGGAAGGTTTAGAAGCTGACTTCTGCGGGTTTGATTCCCCCGACCCAATTAATATTCCAAGAATGAGGGGTAGAGAGAAAACAATGATCTGAACTGTTAACTTAACCAAGGTGAATGTCACTTATAAACCCACAAAATGAATACATTATACCCAAAGGAATAATTCTTTTTCCCATTATGCCTACCTGGACAATCTAAGATCATATGCTGGAGCCAATTATTTATAAAGCAGGCATTGATTTCATTTTTTTTCTTCAGTATGAAACAAGGTGGCATAAGAAATGATGGTTCACTACTTTGTTTATATTAATTACATACAGGCACTGAAAGCTGATAGTGTAAGATTGATTGTAATTGAGCCATAATTTTAACGCAGAGAAACATCATCCATTTACCTGGACAGCTCTTTGGTGAAATATATTTCTAGAGCTGAGATAGGATGGAAAGGGTCTAAAGATAACAAATGATAAATGTCTCTTACTTATGGCCAAGTGAAGCAGTTCTTAGTGTGAACCAGTGACTGCTCAGCTAGCAAAGGTATTCTCTGGTGATATGAATCTTGCAAAGTTTGAACATTTAAAGAACTATTTATCACCCAAAGTTCTATATTTGGCAAATATACCTGAGAGATTCTAAATTTTTGGAAATAAAATGGTTTTTACAGTAGCCTCTGTGTAGTACCCAGCCACTGGACATCCTCCATCTCTGTCCAACTGGGTCAGGTATTTGCAAAGCCAGTTCAGATGTCCAGAGAGTGTCTGCTCCACAGCAGCATTGAAAAGAAAGGCCCTTGGGCTTCTGTGAGCTACAGTAGCCAGAGAAGAATCTGAAAGGAACCTCAAGTGTGATGAAGGGGAATGCCACTAGGCCACTGAGACAAACACCTGCAGCTATGGGACATGGTTGAGTTTATAACTTTGTATTGGGGCAACAGAACAGAACAAACACAGCTTTTTTTTTAAACCTTTCTTTCTTTCTTTCTTTCTTTCTTTCTTTCTTTCTTTTGAGATTGGGGGAGGGGCAGAAAGACAGGAAGAGAGAGAGAATCCCAAGCAGGGATCACTTCACTGTCAGTGTGGAGCCTGACACGGGGTTCGATCCCACAGTGAGATGATGATCTAAGCAGAAATCAAGAGTCAGGCACTTAATCGACTGAGCCACTCAGGTGCCCCCATACTCAGCTTTTTATACAAGATGTTGGAAAACGAGGTAGGAAGAAGGAAGGTGAACATTCATTCTTTCATACTCCCTCCAGCTCCAGGCCAGCAAATATCCACCCAGGCTAGAAATCCTCACCAAAGTGAAAAGAAGGAGACGAAAGGGCAATGTTGACCATGTTATGAACTTGGTCTTGGCAAAGGCGTAGAAAGGGTCAAACCAGGGGAATACTGAGGTGCTTTGGGTTCTGAACTGGTCCACAGGGCATGTCCAGGTTGGAATAGAAACTGTGAAATCAACCTCAGTTTGAGTTGTCCAGGTGCTGGGAAAATAGGGAACATTTGGAAGAATGATGTGTTGGTGGACTCTAAGGTAGGCAGCATGCTAAATTTACAAAGCTGTGTAAAACCTTGAGATTTCTAGCTGATCTGGATTTGGAGGTTAATTTAAGATCAGCTTTAGTACTGTTTCAAGTACAATTTGTAGTAGGTTTACAGATGGGGTGTGTGCAAGCAATGTAAGAAAGTAGTGAACTGCACAAGGAGCCTCTCCCAGATCTTGCTTCATGTATCCCAGGGGATCCTTGAAAGGGTGAGGATGGGAAGCATAGTGTTATTCCTAGTGGGAACCCTGGAAAAGTGTCTGTGCCCAGGAGACACCCCCCCCAGAGACAGTGACAAAAGGATTGTCATTGTCATTGGTGGGGGTGGGGAGTGGGATGTGTCTGCCTTCTCCCACCCCCATCATAGCCCAAAATCTACATTTAAAATTTGAAAATTAATGAATGAAATGACCTTTACTGTATACCCAATTAGTAACCTAACCATAAAGAAAAAAAATATTTTCATGACTCTAAAATACAATGATTTTACTATACTATGCTCTAAGGACAAAACACACATGGAGAAATTTCAAACACATTTAGTAATTACAGTTATTAATAGTATTGGTGCTATTTTGAAATTCATACATATTTGAGCAAATATTTAATTGCGCAAATAATAACATTATTGAACACGTAAGCAATTATATTAATAGAGTTAAGAACAAAGATTTTTAGTGTAAAAGAGGTATAATTACAAATCAGTAGCATAAAAACTCTTTCATGTTATGTTTGACTTAGAAATGATTTATTTTTCTTGTTTTCATAAAACAAGGACATATTTTCTAGCTGTATCCACTGTAAAGCCCAAGTAGATTTAATGACAGTCTAGCAGCATTTAATGAACCTTGCACATGAATGTGGCCACTGGGTACATTTTCCCACTAAAAAGAACTGCACTCCAAGTCTGAGGAAGGACTATTCAAGATAAGTCCAGCACATTTCATGTGGCCAGAAAGCAAGAGGGCTGTAGACAGCCATGGGTGTTTTGTCAGGGACTCAGCCTGAAGGAAGGAGTTCCCAACAATCAAGGGGAGCTGTTCTGAGCAGTGATGAGGGCAGTGGGGGTGGGGGCGGGGGGATGTTGCAATTGATTAAAACATCAAATCCATACAAACTCATGCTTCAGAAAAATCTAGAAACAGAATGATTGCTATTGGACATTTTTGGAAACTGCTAAGGTATTGGCTCATTATTTTGAAAACTGGTACATAAAGGAAAAGGATAAGAATCAAAAATCCTACATTTTTCATACAAACATGTTTCAAGTATCCATACAGTTGAAAGTGGAAAGTTCCTCAAAGAAGAATTCTAATTATTAAATAATGAGTGATGGCCTTAGAAAAGCACCACTTGGCAGTCCCTAGTGAGGCAATGGAGCTAGGAAATGGTCACAGGTGGATATGAACACCACTAAGAAGTTGAAGGGCAACATTAGGCTGCTCAATTAGGCCAACAACACTTGAACCCATTGCTCAAAGCCATACCTGTGAAGGTAGGACAATGGGGTACCATGTGCCTCCCGTTGTGATGCAATAGGAGGCACACCACAGCACCTGAGATGTATTCTTGCCAAAAACAAGAAAGTGTTTTATTCTATTTTTTAAAGCTTATCATTGAGAGAGAGAAAGAGAGAGAGGAGAGTCAGGGGAGAAGCAGACAGAGGGAGACCCAGGATCCGAAGTGGGCTGTGCACTGCCAGCATAGAGCCCCACGTGGGGCTCAAACTCATGAACAACCATGAGACCATGACCTGAGTCGAAGTCAGATGGTTAACTGACTGAGCCACCCAGGGGCCCCAGAAAGTGTTTTATTCTAATCAAGCCTCTAGATCTAATCACTAAGCACAAGTTACAACATGTTGAAGATACCCTCATGGATGCAACATGCAGTCAATTCTTTGTTTAAACCATCTGCTTCTCATCAGTGACTGTGTGGCCTGGGGAATAGAAAAGGAGGGGTGTCTGGGTGGCTCATTCGGTTAAGCATCCAACTTCGGTTCAGGTCACAACCTCACAGTTTGTGAGTTCGAGCCCTGCATGGGGCTCTCTGCTATCAGCACAGATCTGCTTAGGATCCTCCGTCCCCTTCCGTACCCCTCTGTCTCTCTGCCTTTCTCTCATTCATGTGCATGCTCATTCTCTCTCTCTTTCAAAAATAAATAAATAAACTTTTTTAATGCAATAAATATTATTTTAAGAAAGAAAGATGAAAAAAAACAAAAAAATAAATAAATAAGAAAGATGGAAGAGAAAAAAACGACACAAGAAACATGCCAACCAACTCCATGTTGAAACTTTTGGGGTCCTAATTCGAGTGGGTAAACGCTTAAAAACCATTTTTGAGCTGTAAAAACTGGAGATTTGTACAGAGACTGGATATATAATAATATATAATAATACTAAAGAATTATTTCAAGTTTTGTTGAATGTGAAAATGTCATTATGGTTATTTTTTTTAAATATCGTCTGTTAAAGAAACAGACTGCCGTATTTATAAATAAAGTGATATTATGTCTGAGATCTGCTTCCAAATGCTTGAGGGAGAAGGTAAGGAAGGCGGGTGTGTGAGAGGGTTATAAATGAAACAGGGTTGGCGAAATGAATTGTTGAAGTGGGTGATGGGTATATTTATTAAATTATCCTCTACATTTGTGCATGTTTGGAAATTTTATTAATATGAAAGAAAAATAAGAATAAATACAGTCCACTGTCAATTCCAAGCCATGCTGCTCTCCCAGAAGTAGAAAAGGGCCCTGGAGATTCTGAATTGCAACAGTCACACTTTCAGCTCAGCCTGTTTCTGGCTCCATCCAGGGGTCAGGAAATGTATTTGGTCAAAGCTGTGTCTGATAACATCATTCAGAAACCATTATCTTAACCCACTGAGAAAAAATCTGCCTCTGAGAAGACCAGGTTGTCAGCCTCACCCCAAATCTTGGGGGAATCTGAATGATATTTTCACCAGTCTCCAAAATGAGTAAGTCATATTCAGATTATGTCATCCATGGTCTTATAGTAGCTCTTAACAATCACTGGCATGATAGAGTGAGTGCATGGCAGCTGGTGAATGGAAGGCACCCTCTCCCCCGCCCCCATCCCTAGGAAACTCATTTCAGGGTGAGGGATAAAAAGCAATAAAGTTGTCATTGCAATAACGCTTCACCTTGTCAAGCGTGGATGCTTTCATGCCTCAATATATTTTGTTTAGTAAATTATCCCCTTGTCTGCTAAGAATAGAAGCCACAGCTGCTTAGGCATGACAGGAAAGTTGTTCATTTCTTTGAAAAGTGCTATCTTCCTTCACATAAGCATCTAATTCTAGCAAACACTGGCCCAAAGCTATGCGAGGTCCTCCAAAGAATCTGTGGCTAACGGTGCACTAAGGCTACTAAGATGAAACTTATATGCTCATAGTTCGTAAAGAGCATTCTTTTTCCTAATTTTTTCCCAGTCTTAAGAGAGAGAACAGACTTTGTGCAGCCATCTCAAGTATGATAGTTAATTTTATGTGTCAACTTGGAGAGTGTTTATGGATTAGATTAACATTTAAATGGGTGAACTTTGGGTAAGGCAGATTGCCTTCCATAATGTGAGTGGGTCTCATTCAGTCAGTTGAAGACCTGAATAGAACAAAAAACCTGCTTCCCTGAGCAAGAGGGAATTCTCCTGCAGACTGTCTTGGGGCTTCATCTGCACTATTGGCTTTCCTGGGTCTGTGTCCTGACAGTCCACACAGATTTTGGACTTCCTGGACACCATAGGTGCATGAGCCAATTCATTATGCATAATAAGCAAATCTCATGTGTATGTGTATATATGCATGTCCTACTAGTTCTGTTTCTCTGAAGAACACTTACACATCAGAGAAAGGCATTATCTCAGATCCTCACTTGATATAGAAATATTGGGAAGCCCATAGCCTTTCCTGAGATGAATTCTTCCAGCGTGAAGTCGTGTGTGGGGCTGAGCTTTAAGACATGACACAAATGGCCCAGGTGGGCTTCGGGTGTGGCTCTCCACCTGCAGCCACAATATCTTTACCTCCAGCCTTCTCTTCATGAACAAGCATGTATTCGGGTTTGCTTTTTAAAAGAAATACTGTGCTTATCTTTTTTTCAGAGAATATTAATCTTCAAATTAGAAAGACAAATCTGACCTGAAATTTAACCTCCAGGCTAATTACTATCTGTGAAACTTTGAGCAGGTTTCTGTGCTCCAATTTCCTCATCTGCAAAATGAGGATAATTAAAATTCCTACTTCAGAGATTTACTGTGAAGATGGAAATGAAATTATAGGGTGCCAGGATGGAATGCAGAATGTGATAAAACAGTCTAACTGAGTTACTAATGTGTGACAACCTTGCCGAAGGGGAGGGGTAGAGGTGCTGACCTGAGTAACTTTGGAGAGAGGAGCAGAATCTGTAAGACCAAAGGCTAAAGGAACTGTGCATAAGCACTGTCCTCCATATGATAGAGTTTTTTTCCACAGATACAGGTTAACAATTCTGATACTGCCATGCATATAAGCTGGAATTGAACAGTTAAATAAATGGATGGCTAATGTTATTTATGGATAGAAAAGAGAGGAGATTAAAATGATCCATGTGGTAAAGGATTGGAACTGGAGACAACTTATTAACTCATGTTTACCTTAATATAGATACAGATGGTTATCTGCAGAAATAGAGGTATGTGTACATACAGAGATTAGTATACACAAGTCTATTCCCTTCCTCTGACAGTTGAGAGGGGTTAGAAGCAATGCTTCCAATGCTTCCACTAGTGGTAGCATAGATAGAGCCCAAAGTTTACTTTCTAGTACAATTTTCCAATAAAAGAAACCAGGGCTCATTTGGAGCAATGGTAGATTCTAGAACTGAAGCAGAAAATACTCAGGAAATGTCTGGAGCATCTTGTGGTGGCAGAAAGAAAGGACATGCACAAAAGCAAAAGCAGAAAGATAATACTCCTGTGGTACCTCGGTCACTCAGTCAGTTGAGCATACGAATCTTGATTTTGGCTCCAGTCATGATCCCGGGGTCATGGGATTGAGCCCTGTGTCGGGCTCTGTGCTGAGCATGGAGACTGCTTAAGATTCTCTCTCTGTGTGTCCTTCTCCCCTTCTTGCACTCTCTCTCTCTCTCAATAATAATAATAATTATTATTATTAATAATAATACGCCTTAAGTGTAGACTGAACATAGTGACTTTCTGCCAAAGAGGACAGTATGGAAGGTGGGGGATGGCAGTAACTCTACAGTGGAAAAATCTGACAGACACACCTCAGCCAGATGTTCAAGGTCAACATCAACTGTGATAAATCATATTGATAGTAAGTACCTTGACATGATGTAATGAAAATGGCACTCTACCCCTATGGTAATCCTCCCAAAGACTCATAACCCCAGTCTAATCATGAGAAAAGCATCAAATTCCAATGGAAGATATTCTGCAAGATACCTGACCAACACTCCTGAAAACACTCCCATCAAGTCATCAACCACAAGGAAAGTCTGAGCAACAGTCATACCGTGGAGGAGCTCAAGGAGATATGATGAATAAATATAGTCCTGGATGGGATCCTGGAAGAGGAGAAGCACATCGAGGAAAAACTAAGAATATTAAAAAAGAGTATTGACTTTAGCTAATAATAATGTATAACTATCAGTTTATTCATTGTAAAAAATGTCCATCACAATGTAGAATTTATTAACAGTGGAACTGAGGTATATGAAAACTTTCTGTGCTATTTTCACAATTTTTATGTAAATCAAAAACTATTCTAAAAATGTGTTTTATTTAAAAATGAAGTCATATGTTTTAAGTTCTTGACTCGATTAACGGCTCCCCAATATTATCGTTTTCCATCACTACGTAGTTGCTGTTGTTGAGTTTTTATTGGGAAAAACTAAAATATTAGTAAATAGAACAAAATAAAATAAATCTTAAATCCCAGACCACTTTTCATAGTAATGATTAGAGGAGGACCAAGAAGATTCCCCTAATTTTCTCCATTGATTTCAAAGTTAGAGGACCAAATTAAAAGAAACAAAAAAGGGATTATCAATAAAACCCAAGCTAGTTTACAAAGCATGCATAAAATTTTTAAAAATTAGTTTCTTCTGGTTATAAAACTTGAATAGAATTATCTACTCAAAATTCACATTAAAATGAAGAAGTGGTGTTCCAATATTTATATGTGGTACCAGAAAAGAGTTAAAAAGACCATGGCAAATGTCTCTTTCTTTTGCTCAGAATTGAGCCATATTTCTTGCAAGATGCTATAGCGTATTAGTTTGCAAGGGCTGCCATAACAACGTACCACAGACTTGGGGGCTCAAATGACAGAAATTTATACCTTTAGCGTAGAAGATCATGGGTTACTATGAAGATTAAGTGATGTCAGTAAAAAGCACTCAGCAGAAAACCTGGCCCAGAGGAAGCATCCAATAGAGTGGCTGGTATTTTTTTCTTCATGACCTCCATACAGGGCTAAGACAATTCTATCCAGGTGCTTTTGCTCCTTTCTGACCTCCACACATCTGGGGTTGGCCCTGGTCTTATAGTAGGGCAAGTGGTGAGTCTGAATGTGTGTGTGTGTGTGTGTGTGTGTGTGTGTGCATGTATATGCATACATGTGCATGTGTGACTGCATGCATGTGTTTGGGGAGGCTGGAAGCAAGAAGAGAGGGAAGAGGACCATGGTCGGAACCAGAAATGATCCTGGCTACTCTGAAATCAGAACAGGTATGTGGCTGCCAAACTACATTAAGACTAAACTCTGGGAACATCATTTTGCTTTGTACCTCAGCTTGTTTTTCTGAAAAGTCATTTCTTGAGTCAGATGCCCAGGTGTGAGTTTGTCTGAAATTCCTACTCAGGTATTGCCAATCCCTCAAAACTTTAAAAAACTAATGATAACACATAATTATAGATGTATTTAACTTTTCATAGCACGTTTATATATATGACCTAATTTTTTTTCTCTAAACAGCTGCATGATGAGAGTAATATAAATAATATTGGCCCATTTTACAAATGATAAATGGACCTAGGGAAAATTCTACTCACTTACAGCCAAATAATGAGGTCAGAAATCCAGGTCTTCTGAATTTTATCCCAGAAAACCAGATATTGTTTCCTTTAGAGTGGTATAATGAGCACTGCTTTAAAATTGAATAACTAGACTCTTGTCTCATTTGATTGATAAATTTTAAAGTTGAATTCCAAATAATTATACCCATACCATAATTTTATACTGTTTGAATTTTATTTCTGATGCTAATGTAAAAGTATGTGTGCTTGCTATAAAATTATGCTAAGCGTGACTATGCTTATGACCCTGTGATACAACGGATTTAAGTATACAAACTGAGCTTCAGTAGGCTTATTTGCTTGGCTTGTTTCTGGGCCTTCTGGGAAATTTAACATGCTGTGAAATCACAAAAGACTTCCAGATTAATATAAAATATAATACAGCATAAAGAACCACATAGTTGTGACCATTCATCTCGCTTCTTAGCAGTCCCCCGTTACAGATTTATGAAGGGAGAACTTCAGTCTATAAAACCAGGTAGTAGATTCTTTCCAAAGTAACTTACAAAATATAGCACATTCTGATTTGAAATACTATAGTTTTAAAACAACTGATTTCAAGTTCCATTTCTGGCCATGATGAAGCAGTTGCAGGAGACCAGCAATGCCACCAAAAAGAACTAAGAAAAACTGGATAAAAGACAAAAAAAAAAGAAGAAGAAAAAAGTTGAAAGTATGGATGACTAGCTGAGATGATCAGGACTAAGTTGCCAAGTCCTGTAAGAATGGATCTCAGAAAGTTCCACAGCTGTCTTTTCTTCTCTGGGGGCATTTCCAATTCTTCGGGGGCTGTGAGAGGCTGAGCATGCAGCAGAGGGCTGGGCACATGGATACTGCCAGGAGGAAAATAAACCAGTGGAACTTCTGGGAAACTCATGATACAGGAGAGACACAAATTTGAGATTTGCAAACTTCAGACTCCCAAGAAAATTTGGGGATCCAAATCCAAGTGATAGGAGAGGTCATGGGAAGTTGCCCTGCTTAGTTCATTCCTCTTGAGACATGTGCCAAGATCTGGAATTGCAAAGGTCAAGAAGATTCAAAAAATAGACAAAAGCTCCTGATAAGCAAAATTAAGTTTTTGCTGTCTTAGTGGACTTAGAAGGATCTCATCAAAGAGAAGAGGTCCTAGTAGACACCTCAGGATCCCAGGTGGAACCTCTGGACACGACACAGATGAACTAGAGGTACATGTGGCCTCACAAAACTATAACCCATTTCTAGTCAGATTAGTTCTTGCTTGGAATAAGATCATCTATTCCTTATCTGTCTGCCTTCCAAATGAAAGAAAGGATCCCCTCTGTAATAAAATAACATCATCAGAGCCTCCAGAACTTATAAACTTATACAATGTCCAACATTCAATACAAAATATTTAAGCATGCCAAAAAACATAACCAAGAGAAAGAAAAAAAAGGTTAAAAAAAAGGCTGATTCATACATGGTCCTAATAACATTAATAACTTAAAAATGTGTTAAAAGGACTTTTAGGAAACAGTGAAAAGAATGCTTATGTCTACTTAGAGAAGTTGAAAAAAAAGCTTCACTGAGGAGGTGACATTTGAGTGGAATCTTGTGGAAAGACTGGCAAAGGCATGAAAGACACCAGAGCATTTGACAACCTCAGTCCAGAGCAATCTCAGGTCAGGGTCCATGGAGCCTGGATGTGGAATTTAGGTTGGTGGAATACACTGGGGCCTTTGTGAGGACTCCTGAAGGTGAGACTAGTAACTAGGACTCTGTCCTTCAGGAAATGTGGAGCCCAGGGAGGTCCCTCCAAGTGTCATAGCATGGTCAGATGGCTTTAGGTGGATGGCACATGGAGGCTGGGCAAGGGCATGGGGTATTAGTGGCAGATGCACCCTTAGGAGCCTGCAGTGGGTCTGCAGGAGATGCAGGATGCCTGAATTAGTCAGTGGCCCTGGAGTTGCAGAGGTGGGGGCAATATTAGAAGGTGACATAATCAGAACTTGGCAACTATTTGGATGAGTGGAAGATTGATAAGGGATAACTATGAGCCTTTATCTTGGAAGCATGGAGAGATATAGTTGGCACAAGTCAAATTAGTGAGTGTAGGATGGGGATAAGCTTAGGGGACAGGATGTAAAGAGACCTGATATAATAAATTTAACAGGAGACAGGATGAGTTGCCATGACTACAGATCATTGAAATAAATATTTCTAGTCCCCTCCTACATATTTAGAAATATAAGTCTATGCTTCAAGGAGAGATCTGGGGACACAGATTTAGGAGTTCTTAGCATGTAGGAAGAATTGGAAGACAGGACAGTGAGTGTAGTCACACAGGGAGAGTTGATGGTTTGAAAATCAAAAGACTGGGGAACACTGAGATTTAAGGGGCAGAGGAAGCTAGTGAACATTTTATTGTTTATTATCTGCTGTCATCTTTATTATTATGTCAGACCCTTATCTTCCTATGGAGCTGCAGTTGCCTTTCCCCACTTGCTTCCTCATGCGTGTACCACCCCAGCTGTTGACTATTGCTTACCTCCCCCGCACCCCACTCAGCTTCCTCACCTCAGGTGACCACAGCTGACCTAATCAACATGTGACCAAAAGACAGGACAATACAAAAGGCCCAGGGAATGAGGGCACTACAGAAGCGAAACATGAGGTCACTGTTCCACTTTTCCAGTTAGCATGAGGAAGCATTGCCTGGTAGTTAAGGACTTGCATCTGCATTTGGACTTAGTTCTAGCACTTACTTGTTGATGGACTTGTTGATGGTTGAAACTGTCTAAGCCTTGCTTTCCTTGGGATGGCTCATTTACTCAGCAAAAATGTATGGGACATCCCACATGAGCTAAGCAGGCAGCTTGGCATTTTCTGTTGGCAAAAAAAACAACAAAAATCCTTGCTTGATGGAGCTTACATTCATGGTTCCAAGCTCATAGGAGTGTTGCAAGGATAATATGAAATAAGTCATGGAAACTGTTAAATCACAGGTAAACTCTCATTAAATAGTAGCTAGTTGTATTACATGCAAGGCATTAACCAAAGCTAAATGTTGACTCTCTACTTCCTGAGTGTTTCCAGCATCAGAGCAAGAGACCTGGAGTAAGACTTGAAAAGAACAGAAATATTACAATCATCTGCATTGTTTTTACTCATAAACTAACCACACAAACAGCTATGTTATCCATTCTAAACTGCCAATATTAAAAATGAAGCATTGCCATTTCAATATTTCACTTCAGCTTAAACTGATAAAGTAAATTATTAAAATTTTAATATGTAAGTGATTTTTTATGGATTCTTTACCACTGATACATTATATTTTGTCACAGAAAGAGCTGAGATCAGCATGGGGTCCATACATGACCATTAGGCACCAGCCCACTCAGCAAATGTCACCAACACAATGCAGGATGACACCAGCTGTGTGGTGTGACGTCTTTCATCAAAGATTCCAGAAGGCCTCAGAAACAAAATTTTAACTCCCACAGTCCTGCCAGATCTGGGTGTCACAGTAGTAGAAAATGAAGTCACTGCCACCACCTTACCTCCCTCTTACCCCTGCTCCTCCCCAGACTTACAGGCACTGGGACTCATGCTGCTCATTCCCCCAGATGGCCCATCCTCACCCTGAGCATGTTATGCAGAGCAGGGCAGGAGTCTCCTCCCACAAAGATAATTGGGAATTATCTTTCCAATTTCTAGAAAAGGGGATAAATGTAATAAATATATGATAGGTTGTGACACAGCTCATTGAACTTTTCTTAGACAATTTTGGAAATACAGGTGGAGTACTTTGATCAAAGCCTAGAAACTACAAAGGCAAGTGGTGGGAACTTCTCAGTGTGTGGTCAGAGTTGTTCAGGGCCCCTGACCCAATACCCCGGTATTTTGGCACTCCTGTGGTGTGCCTTGGAGGGATTGAGGAACGTTGAGAGCAAGAGCACTTTTGTCCAGTTAGCAGTTACTTTGCTAATTATGAAATTTTAATGTAATATTTTATTCATAAATTTCCTATGCCTCTAGTTAAGTGATTTATTTCTCCAAGGCCTGATCACTCATGTTAAATTGTCCAATTGGATCTGTATTTATGATGAGGATACATCCAGATCACTTGTTCCCAAAAGAATATGAAGAGATAGATGTACCGAATCTTCTTATTACTTGGTAAGTTACAGAAATTCCACATGGTGTTAGGGAAATTCAGGGCCATTTTTGTTACTATGGTAAAGCAGCAATCTGCTGTGTTACATGTTATATCTAACAGCCTATGATAAAGAAAATATCCTAGCCACTTTTTTCTTGGAAACTTCTAACTAAAAATAAAATAATAAAAAAATTAATAAAATAAAATAATAAAATAAAATAAAATAAATATAAATGCCTGCTTTGGTAAGGTTATTCATATTACAATACCAATGGTTATCATAGTACAGAATAAACAGCTTAATCTTATTCCTTTGGCTTATAAATCATCAATTCATCTATCAAATTCTGTCAGATAAAACAGAGATGAATTGTTTCAATCAGAAAAGGTAAATACATCTGACCTTCAGGTAGGGGAGAAAATACAAGTGCCATGAGAAAGATGCCTTGTTTCAAGAGTGCTGATAAAGGTATCACTCCTCAGAGCTAAAGGGTCAATGATCTCTGGAAGTAAGAGAACAGAAAGAGAACCTGATATTCATCGTTCCATGGAAGGGCAAATGCTTTGTTTTGGTTAGGCTCTTTTAGGCTGGAAGGAAGACAGAAGTGATTTGAGCTCTTGAAAAGATGCAAGAGGAAGCAAGGGATCCAGGAACATAATCTCAATTATTTCCCAGCCAGGCAACCCAATTCCACCCCAACCCACCATGAGATTGGAATACTGTGCAGAAAGGGAAGGTCACTGAGGAGCAAGTTATCCTGACACGCTCTCAGGAGCAGGAGTTACTGTCCTTAAACCAGCGCTTCTCTATCCTGGTGACTCTCTGTTATAAGGAGACCAAATAATGAACTCCCCTTGTCTATCCCTCAAGTTCACATTCCCCCAAGAAATGGGATCTGATGATTCTACCAGCAACCGTCTAATGTAGAGGTTGACAAAATACAGTCTGCAGGCCAAATCCAGCCACATCTGCTTTTATACCACTGCTGTCATGCTCCAGCTGGCACTCCCTCTATGCTCCTAGCTACCCAGGTACCCAGCTACCCAGCTCCAGATTTCTGCACCTATTTCTGCCTACACACTGGGACTCCACTGTTGGCAACCTCCAGGCACCAAGAAGTGGTGTTTCAGGCTGGAGGCAGTGATTTAGGGAGTCACTTGTCTCCAGCCATGTTGCCCATGGTGAGATGGCTGGACATTCTGGGAAGCCCTGCTAGATCTGGGTGTCACAGTGGTAGAAAATAAAATTGACCACTGCTACCACCTCCCTCTTATTCCTGCTCCTCTCCAGACTTCCAGGCACTGGGACCTATGCTGCTCATTCCCCCAGATGGCCCATCCATCTATCAGGCATGCTATGCAGAGCAGGGCAGGAGTTTCCTTTCTTGTTACATAAGTACCTATATAATATACTCAAGTTGAGTATATTATATGGATCTAAAATATTTACTGTCTGGCCCTCTATTTAAACATTTCCTGGCCCCTGCTGTATAGAAAGAAGCCCATTGAGCAGAACTAATGAAGCCAAACAATTCTCAGGCCACTGAGAATGTTCTAGGTGGGCCAGGCACCCATTCCTTACCTGATGTGCTGCTGCCCAGGGAAATGGGGTCATTCTACAGAGCATGGCCCTCAAGAATAAGCAGCAAGCCTGAGCAGAAGAGAACAGTATTTGTGGCAAGCATTCCAGATCCTCCCAGAAGCCTCAGAAGATCGACAGGCATGCCATTGCTTGGTCTGTAGGTGGGGGCTGTTTCTAACATGCCATGGAACCTACTGCGTGTAACGCAGTAGATGGCACATAGTAATGGCAGAAGAAGCATTTACTGAGTTTCTACTCTATGCCAAGAACTGTTTTAGGTGCCAAGGTACTGTAGTAACTTAAAGTCTGTTTCCTCCTTGTGGTTCTGTTCTGACAAGCTGACATTGGTAAGTCATTTCACCCAATCCTCACCATTCCCAGCATGAGATCACTCAGGTTCTGCCCAAATCCAAACTCTATGCCCTCTCTTTCATGCCTGGCTATTTTGCAGACTGGGAGTTTAATAAATGTTAGCAAAATCGAATTTCAACTAAGCATTTTCATCAGAAAATATTGTCAAGAGTAATATCACCAGGGTAGCAACAGACATTATTCCTGACTTCAGTCCCCTTCACAAAACCAACTGGCAACTATCCATAGACAAGAGAACACTGTGAAAATCTCAGAATAAGGAAATGAGACTGAAGCACTGCCATGGGTCACAGACACTGAGGAGGACCACATTAAGAGAAGCAGCTGCACTGTGACCTCATTGATCATCCCCCAGATTGGCATAGTACCACACCAAAAGGGTCCTCTGGGGCCTCAAGTTGCTCCAGTAGGAAAAAGAGAGCCCAAGGTGACCATCCAACTCCCCCAGCATTGTGGGTTTCTTCCCAAGAGGCCCATTCCAGATCTCACCCCACAGGGATTGCTGGAAAATCTGCAGGCCTTAACTACTGAAGATCAGATTGGAATAGAGAAGGAGAATAGACCTTACAGCAACCATCATTAGGATCTTGGCAGATCAAGTTCTTCTTTGTAATCATACCCAAGTAAAAATCCAAGCCTATTGTTTTGCCTAGCTGCAGAGCCAAACTAGTGGTTCCATCTGGCCAGGGACCTCGATATGGATGTCTCTCTGATTTGGGACTCCAAACAATGGCTTTTCTGGCTTAGAGCCTATTTTGCTGCACTTCCTGGGCGGGAAGCTAATTTGTAACCCTATCTTTACACTATCTATACACTATTATCTATACACTATCCATAAATTATCTATACACTATCTTTGTTGTGTTTCTATACACTAACAGCAAATTAACTAAAAAAGAAAAAAAGAAACTATATCATTATGATAGCATCAAAAACAACAAAATATTTAGGAATAAGTTTAACCTAGGAGGTGAAAGATCTCTATACTGAAAACTGTAAGATGTTGCTGAAAGAAATTGAAGAAGACACAAATAAATGGAAAGATATTACACATTCATGATTGGAAGATTTAATACTGTCAAAATGCCCATACTACCCAACATCATCTATAAATTTAATGCAATCCCTATCAAAATACCAATGGCAATTTTTATATAAATAGAAAAAAAAACTATTCCAAATTCATTTTAAACCAGAAAAAAAAAACAAAAAAAAAAACAAATAGCTAAAACAATCGTCATGAAGAACAACGTGGGATGAATCACACATCCTGATTTCTCACTATATGAAAAAACTATGGTAACCAAAACGGTGTGATATTGGCATAAAAGCAGATACATAGATCAATGGAACAAAATCAAGTGCCCAAAAGTAAACCCATATGTATATGGTCAGCTAATAGTAGATAAGGGAACCCAGAATACTCAATGGAGAAAAGGAAGTCTCTTCAATAAATGGCGCTGGGAAAATTGGACATTCACATACAAAAGGATGAAACTAGACCCCTGTCTTCCACCGCTTACAAAATTAACTAAAAACAGATTAAAGACTTAAATGTCAGACCTGAAGACATGAAACTCCTAAATGAAAACATAAGGAGAAACGCTGCTTGACACAAGTCTTGGCAATGATTACTTGGATATGACAACCAAAGAACAAGCAACAAAATCCTGAACATGGAGAGGTAAGCTAAGTGCTGGCATATCACAGTAACCACTGTGTAAGAAGGGAGATCATTGAAGAGCAAGAGGAAGCTGTCTCCAGATTAGACCCAGTAGTGATAGCAGGACCCATGATAACGTTACTATATAGAAATCTCATTTCACCAGGACATTCTGACAGCCTCATCAAACGAAAGAGCCAAACCAAATCTTATCATCATAGAGTGGCTATCTCCAGATTTGGAGCACTCTGGGATCTGCTTGCCTTGCTGATTACCATCCTTGGAAAAGTACAGACAGTGCAGCCTTCTGTCAAAAAGACTTTGGACATAAAGCACAACAGAACTGTGGCTATTTGTAAATCTATACCATGACTAGAGAATACTAAAGACTCTTTATTAATAGCCTGTAGCAAAAAACGGGTCAACAAACAGCTTATTAATTTTTTGGTAAGATTTGACTTATTACATAATAAGTGGGGTTAAGTAAGATTTTTTTCCTGAAGTCCAATTAAATTGATTTCCAAGTGGAACAAATGGTTTTTGAAACCAGGGATTCAGACTCAGGTGGATGTCCTATACATTTGGCTGAGTCCCTCATGGTGTGAAAGATGAATAAGGACAAATACATGGAGTTGGGAAGATGTTTGTGACAGGCAGATATTACAGTGTCCCAGGACAGGGTAAGATGAACGGGACCAGTGAGTAAACACCTACAAGAGTAGAAAGCAGTGCTTCAGCAAAAATGATTTTATTATCTGGTTCACCTGGACAAACAGATAAATGCCAAGAAAAACAGTTCCTGTGAAGAACGCATGTCCGTGAGTTCAATAGTCATTTGGTTTTATGTCCTATACCTTCCGCAGTCACACACTCATGCATAATTACTGCACAGAGAGAAGAGGAGCAGTGGTAAGCCTAGGGCATTACAAGATCCTGAACTACCACAGGATCAATTCCTGGTCACTAGATAATACTTACTCTAAGTACACTAATGTTTTTGTTGTTGTTGTTTGTTTTTGTTTTTTTTTTTACAATGATCACCACACAATCATTTTACAATGATGAAAGGAAATGAAAAGATAAAATAGAAATGAAAGAAATTTTTTAAAAAAGGATTCTGTTTACCAAAGTATTCAATGAGACCAACCCATCTTCTGAGAATTCTACTTCATTATGGTTTTAATGCATGGTAAGTACAGATGAGGGTGATTTAGAGTTTTGCCCACTAAATAAAAAACCTTGTGTGAGGTTTAGATTATGATATAAAGATGTGTGGGTATTCATTCAGTTCTGTCACGTTCCTTCATCCTATAACTATTTCTAAATATTGTCCCATGCCATTAAAGTAACTATTTTTAATTAGCAGTGAAAAAAAGCTGCCAATTTTTATTTTTTCCCTTTTTAAAAATTGCACTTGTGTGGAAAGAAAAAAAGAGAAATTTTGATAATCTTTACTTTGTTTGGTTACTCACTGAGTTATTTTCAGTAGCTCATTTTAAAAAGATGCATAATGCATTTGTCTGGCTCTAGGAGTGTGTTCTTTGAATTACAGAGAAGGAAGAAAGAAGCAAATTACCATCACTTTACATTCACCCAGATAATGCTGGAACACAATGGGGACTCATGGTTGCCTGAAGCTGCATAGAGTTCCTTAACCACCAGCATGAGCTTTCCCCCTTCTCTCCTTATAATTTGGGATAAGAAGGGTAGCACATCTGAGGAAATGCATTTTATCCCAAGGTGTTAAGCAAATTTGTTCTGGTCTTAAATGTTAATGGCACACCATGATAAAATGTTATTTGGAGACTCTACGTATTCAGCATCATCAACTTGGCAGGATTGAGTGAAGGTGGATGTGGGTCCTAGTAATGGTAGTGAGTGGTAAATCCCAAACCTAACCCCTCAAGTATCACCCTATCTCTGGCTGGCTCCTAGAGCAAATTTCACCTTCCTGGAACCCATGATGGCTCTCTGTAACTGGTAGATTTGCTACTTCACACCTAGGACTGTTTTCCCATCAGAGCTACTAATCTCCATCATGTCAACCACTCTGCATATCCTCAACTTTGAAATATTCTGCTGAGGAGTGAAGAATGGATCCTCTCCAGCAAATCCCAGAATTATTTTATCAAGCCTACATTTAGAGGACACGTTCTGCTTTTCAGTCTATTCACTTATTTTAATGAAGAATCAAATAACATGCCTAAAATTTGATTAGATCCTGGTGCAAAAACAGATCTGTTATGAAAAGATATTATCTCTATCTCACAGTACCCCTTGATACCTTGACGTGTGTTTCAGTAAGTAGCGATATTTCTTCTTTTTGATGCTCTAATTTCTTCAAATTTGGCCAGTGGAACTCTCTTCAACATGGCTACCTGTGTTTTTTTGAAACCTTCATGTTAGTCTTGGAGCAATTCTAGCTTTCTGGCATATCAAGATATTCCAAGTTTATGTTACACTTTTTCTTCTCCAGATCAGGGATCAGCCATTTCTTCAAGGATTTCTTGTTTCTTTAAGTGAAGAAAGGAATTTAGAAACCAGTATATGGATAGCAGTTATGCCCAATGCTGTTGGGGTGTAATTTGAGGTCTTTCAGTACAAAGTTCTGGGGTATCACAGACACACACATCAAGTCATACGGATACATACATGCACACACACGCACACTTTTTCTTGACATTTTCACTGCACTTGATTATCGAGGGGTGGTGACAATCAGCAATACAGAGATACTGATTCAACAAATATTTACTGAACATCCACCATGAATAGGTATCAGTAACAGGGACATAGGAATGAAAATAACAAAGTCCTTGTCCTCGTAAAACTACGTTTTAGTTCAGGAGAGAGGCAATAAACTAACAAACATATAACATAATATCAGATCATTGTAAGTGCTACAAAAAAATAATAAAGCAAGTTAGAGGAATACAAAGCACAGGTTTGCCAAAAGGTGAAACTGTACTTTAGATAAGGTAGCGAGAGTAGTTAAAATTTAAGGAAGAAAGGCTTGAATAAATGTGAGAGGCAGCCATGAAACTATCAAGATAAAGAGATTTTCAGGCAGAAGAAGCAGGGAAGAGAGAAGACCCAGAGTTGGAAATAAACTTGACATTTTCAACTATTGGTGAAAAAACCAATGTGACAGGAGGGGAATAAGGGGGCAGTGACCAAAAATGAGGTAGGAAAGGTAGGCAGGACAAGACCATTGAAAGATACTTTAAAGCATAATAAAGACCTCAGAATTGTCTCCCAGTGTGATAGAAGCTATTGGGTGATTTTGAGCAAAGAAGTGGCATAACCTGGCTGCTAATTGGAGAAGATATTGTAATCAAAGCAGGAAATCAGCCATAGGGCTAGTGTGATAATCCAAGCAAGGGACATCAGTAAATGCATCTGGTAGCAGTAGCTTGGAGGGGATGTGACTGGATTCAAGATGTATTTAGAAGGTGAGGCTGTCAGAATTTGTGAATGGATTCAATTAAGGTATGAAGGAAAGGAATTAGGAATGATTCTTTTGATACCTTTTACTGAGAAGGGCAAGACTGAGAAAGGAATAATTAGTGGGATAGATCAACAGTTTGAGTTTGGAACATGCAGAATCTGAGATGCCTATTCAAGTTCCAAGGGGCAAATGAGGAGTGGACAGCTTGATGTGTAAGTCTAGTGCTCAGGGCAGAAGTTGGAGATGGGGATGTCTGTTTGGGAGCACTGAGGTTAAAGATGACCTTTTTTTCAAGTTTTTATTTAAATTCCAGTTAGTTAACATATAGTGTAATATTAGTTTCAGGGGTAGAATTTAGTGATTCATCACCTACATGTAACACCCAGTGCTCATCACAACAAATACCCTCCTTGATACCCATTTCCCATCTAATCTATCCCTCTGCCCACCTCCCTTCTAGCAACTTTCAGTTCTCTATAGTTCAAAGTCTGTTTTTTTTTTTTAATTTAAATTTTTTTTTTCAACGTTTATTTTTGGGACAGAGAGAGACAGAGCATGAAAGGGGCAGAGAGAGAGGGAGACACAGAATCGGAAACAGGCTCCAGGCTCTGAGCCATCAGCCCAGAGCCTGACGCGGGGCTCGAACTCACGGACCGCGAGATTGTGACCTGGCTGAAGTCGGACGCTTAATCGACTGCGCCACCCAGGCGCCCCAGTTCAAAGTCTGTTTTATGGTTTGCCTCTCTCTTTCTTCCCCGTATGTTCATCTGTTTCGCTTCTTAAATTCCACACGTGAGTGAAATCATATATTTGTCTTTCTCTGACTGACTTGTTTCGCATATATATAGAGAGAGTGTATAATACACTCTAGCTCCGACCAAGCCATTGTAAATGGCAAGATTTCATTCCTTTTTATGGCTAAGTAATATTCCATTGTATATACTACAACATCTCCATTCCTCATTTGGTGGATATTTTGGTTCTTTCCATAATTTGGCTATTGCTTACAATGCTGCTATAAACTATAAACATCATGGTGCATGTATCCCTTCGAATCAGTATATTTGTATCTTTTGGGTAAATACTTAGTAGCACAATTGATGATTGTAGGGTAGTTTCATTTTTAACTTTCTGAGAAAACTCCATACTATTTTCTAGACTGGCTTCACCAGTTTGCATTCCCACCAACAGTGAAGAAAGAGGGTTCCCCTTTCTCTGCATCTTTGCAAATGCCTGTTGTTTCTGGTGTTGTTAATTTTAGCCATTTTTACAGGTGTCAGATGACTTATTTTATTTTATTTTATTTATTATGTTTCATTTTTTTACATTCATTTATTTATTTTGAGAGAGAGTATTTGGGAAGGGCAGAGAGAGAGGAAGAGAGAGAATCCCAAGCAGGCTCCATGCTATCAGCATAGAGCTCGATGTGGGGCTCAATCCCATGAACCATGAATTCATGACCTGAGCTGAAATCAGAAGTCTGACACATAACTGACTGAGCCACCCAAGCACACTGAGATGACATTTTAAAATACAGGGCTGGGTAGTGAGGACAAACTCAAGAACTAACCTGGGAGGAATTCAACCATTTTGCATTAAGAGCAAGGAGGAGAATCACTAAAAGTGATCCGGCAGGGGGGTGGGGGGGGGCAGCCAGTGAGGTGGGAGGGAAATTGAGAAGGTATGGTGTTCTGGAGACCAAGAGAGAAAGGGGGGAAATTGAGAAGGTATGGTGTTCTGGAGACCAAGAGAGAAAGGGTTTAAGTTGGGAGTGGTCCCACTTGACAAATGGCTGATAGGTCGAGATGAGAGATGGGAAATAATCCCTGGATGGGGCAGAATGCAAATTACTGGTGATACTGATAAGGAAAACATTGGTGGGGTGGTGGGTGCAAACACTTGAGTAGTTTATATCTAAGGAGAAGGTAGAGGAGATGCTGAAGCCATCTCTATAAGCCACCCAGAAGGCTTCTGCTATAAGGGGAAGCAGAAATGATTAGAAATTATCAAATAAGGAGAAAAGAACTTGAGGAGATGAATACGAGTGGGCTATGCCTCCTGCCATCATCAATAACTGGCACAACTCCAAATGGGGTATGCACTAGGGTTGCCAGATGGTTTCAGCAAAAATACCTGGCACATTGTGCAAAGGCTCATTATGTGCCAGCTTTTCTTAATAAGCAAACTGTCATAACAGCAAATGGTGGAAGTCAAAAGAATGAGCAATAACATTAATGTTCAAGTTGTGTTAAAATATAACAATAAAAACTTTCTTGATTTGAAAATGTCAAGCGTCAACTGTCAAATATTTTTAAAACTTTCTCCTCAGTAGCAAGCTCAAATACCAGGCGATCCAGTTCCAAACTGGAAAAAATGCAGCCCTCACAGTAACTGCTTTCACCATGACTTTCTGTGTACCTGTATATACAGTTTGGAAGTGAAAGTTCAGTTGCTTGAGATGGTGTATGTTTCATTTGAAAAAAAATTCCTCTTGCCACTGGAATTTTCTCTCATTTAAAATTCTACTAAGAGGGGTGCCTGGGTGACTCAGTCAGTTAAACGTCTGACTTCAGCTCAGGTCATGATCTCAAAGCTTGTGTGTTCAAGCCCCACATCCAGCTCTGCTCTGACAGCTCAGAGCCTGGAGCTTGCTTTTGATTCTGTGTCTCCTTCTCTTTCTCTGACCCTCCCCCGCTCACACTCTGTCTCTCTGTCTCTGTCTCTGTCTCTCTCTCTCTCTCTCTAAATAAATAAATAAATATAAATAAATAAACATTAAAAAACAAAATAAAATAAAAAATAAAATTCTAAGAGTAGACCAGGACAAATGATCCTAAAATTTGTATGAAACTACAAAAGATTCTGAATAGCCAAAGAAATCTTGAGAAAGAACAAAGTGGGAGGTGTCACAATCCCAGATTTCAAGATATATTACAAATAATATCAAAACATTGTGGTCCTGACACAAATATAAACACATAAATCAATAGAACAGAATAGACAGCCCCCAAATAAATCCATGCCTATATGACCAATTAATCCACCTCCATACAAAGGAGGTATGAATATATAATGGAGAAGCCAGTCCCTTCAATAAATGGTGCTGGGAAAACAGGACAGATACTTAAAAGAATAAAACTAGACCACTTTCTTACCATATACACAAAAATAAACTCAGTGGATTAAAGACCTAAATGTGAGACATGAAACCATAAAACTCCTAGAATAAAATATAAGCAGTAATCTCTTGGACATCAGCCATAGTAACATTTTTTCTAGATATGTCTCATCAGGCAAGGGAAGCAAAAGCAAAAATAAACTATTGAGACTACACCAAAAGACAAAGATTTTGCACAGTGATAGAAACCACAACAAAACAAAAAAGCATCCTATGGAATGGGAGAAGATATTTCCAAATGATATATATGATAAAAGCGTTAATATCCAAAAAACATTAAAAAATTATACAACAGAACACACACCAAAAAACAAATAATCCAATTAAAAAATGGGCAGAGGACCTAAATAGACATTTTTTTCCAAGAAGGCATACAGATGGCCAAGAGATACGTAAAAAGATTCTCAACATCTCTCATCAAACCAAATCAAAACCACAATGAAATATCACTCTACACCTGTCAGAATGGCTAGAATAAAAAAGATAAGAAATAACAAGTGTTGGCAAGAATGTGGAGAAGAAGGAACCCTGGTACACTACTGGTGGAAATGTAAATTGGTAAAGCCACTATAGAAAACAGTATGGATGGCCCTCAAAAAATTGAAAATGATGTATAATCCAACAATTTCATCACTGGAAATTCAATCCCCCCTCCAAAAAGTGAAAACACTAATTTGAAAAGATACATGCACCCTTATATTTATTGAAGCATTATTTATAATCACCAAGATATGGAAGCAACACAAGTATCCACTGATAGATGAATAGGTAAGGAAGGTATCATACAGATATAGATATAAATATACATATTTATATATGGAAGTATGAATATTACACAGCCAAAAAAAGATGAGATCTTGCCATATGTGACAACATGAGTTGACCTAGAAAGTATAATCCTAAGTGAAATAAGTCATACGGAGAAAGACAAATACCATATGATTTCACTTAATAAGTGGAATCTAAAAAAAAAAAAAAGAAAGAAAACAAACAAACAAAAAGCAAACAAAGTTGAAACAGGCCCATAAACACAGAAAACACACTGATGGTTGCCAAAGGAAAGGAAGGTGGGGAGGATGGGAAGATGGGTGAAGGGGGGTGGGAGGCTTCTAGTTATGGAATGAATAAATCACGGGAATGAAAAGCACAGTACAAGGAACATAGGGAACTGCAATAACGTTGGATGGTTACAGATGGAAACTACTCTTGTGGTGAGTGTAACACGACATAGAGACTTGTGCATTGATGCTGTGCATTGGAAACTGATATAACATGGTGTGTCAACTATACTTCAACAAAAGTAAATAAATTAACAAATTAACAAATTAAAAAAATAAAATTAGGGGCGCCTGGGTAGTTCAGTTGGTTGGGCAACCGACTTCGGCTGGGTCATGATCTCACGTCTCCTGAGTTCGAGCCCCGCGTCAGCTCTGTGCTGATAGCTCAGAGCCTGGAGCCTGCTTCGGATTCTGGTCTCCCTCTCTCTGTCCCTCCCCTGCTCACATGCTATCTCTCTCTGTCTTTCTCAAAAACAAACATTAAAAATTTTTTTAAATAAAATCATAAAATAAAATAAAATTCCACTAAAACTAGGTGCTCATGCTATGTTTGGCAAGATAGTAGTAATAAAAGTAAAACACCAACAGTTTTAATCACAAAAATGGTCCTGATTGATCACTAGTCTTTCATTCTCCCCTCCTGTCCCTCTTTGCCTCCTCACTAGCTTTTTCTGTTTTATGTAAGAGGAGGTGGGAACTGCAAGTCCAAGTTACACGAAGAGGCCATTTCCAGAACCTTCCGAATGTTCCTCACTCCCCAATCACGCCTTCCCTTTTCAATGCTTTTCCCTCACTGCTGTCTTCCTACTGTTCAGTTTCACCTCTTTTCTCTGCTTATGCTCTTCTGCATTAATATCTTTCTTTTCATAAAAGCTTTCCTGCCTGGTATTGCTGGTCTCTGGCTCCACTTTTCACATTCAGTTGACTCTTTCCCTTTCTTTCCAGGTCCCCACTCTCTGTGTCCAAACTGCCAGAGAACCCAAGTGCAGCATGGTAATCTGGACCTTTCCACCTGCCATCTACATAAACTCTTTCAGACTGTTTCTTTACATGTGAGATGGGAATGATAATAGTATATACTGCAAAGGATTTTAGTAAGGTTTAAATGAAACAGAGTGCTTTGCAGAGCGTCTGGCATTTTTTAAAAATGTACTTGTTATTTTTCTTATTATTTCCTTGATTTGATTATCTCAGTCACTATACAATAATTGAGATTAAGAAAGCAAACTTTAAAAATATACAGATTTTCAGGGCACCTGGGTGGCTTAGTCGGTTGAACATCCAACTTCCGCTCTGGCCATGATCTCAAGGTTCCTGGGTTCCAGCCCCGCATCAGGCTCCGTGTTGACAGCTCAGAGCCTGGAGCCTGCTTCAGATTCTGTGTCTCCCTCTCTCTCTGCTCCCCCCCACCCCCGCTTGTGCTGTCTCTCTCAAAAATAAATAAACATTTTTAAAAATTAAAAATACATAGATTTTCTAAAAGATGAGTTTCAATATTGAGTTTAATGCCCTAATTAATGTCAGTCAGGATCTAGGCAAAAAAACATATGGCTAACTCAAATTGGATAATTTTAAGAGAATTTAATAAAGGATTATTTACAAAAAAAAATGTCAGAGTGTAGTGAAATAAGAGTGCAGTACCCTGGAGCTGGCAAGATCCAAGAGCCATAAGCCAAGACCCGAAAGGAGCAGGGGGAGGTGGAAAAAGTAGCCAGTACTTGGGGAGGGCTGCTAGATAGGGGCCATGGCCATAGGTAGAAGGTCACATTATGCAGCAGGAAGGAAGGGCAAAAAGGAATAAGTTCTCCAGACTATCTTCCCTGCCTTTTATCCTTCAACAGTGTTCCTGTGTTTGCCAAACCCAACACAGAGGTCAACATCCTGGGATACCAGCAGATGAAGAAGAATGGAAGATGGTCTAGAGAGACGGGAGTCCTGATTTGGTGATGATTCTTTTACATGAAGGTAGGGCTGCGAACCAGTTGAAATCTGTCAGTGGTCATGCTATGCAGTCTTGATTATGATTTATGCTGTTTTTACATGCAATGAAATGGATTAATGAAAGTTTAGATAGTCTAGATGTTTTGCCACCTTAGTGATAATCTCCATCCGTAAATCTGAACTAGATCCTTAACCATGAATTATTCTAGTCACTATGTACAAATAACCACATTTATGGCATGAGATTACAGCTGTAATTGCCATTATATTTACATATTTATTATAATGACTACGTGATAAGTATGCCATAATTAGATGATGATATTATAATTGACAAAGCATACCACTTAATTAATAAAGAAGATGAACAACAAAATATATGTATTTACTTTCAAGTTCATACCTATACATTCTGCCAACTTGTTTTAATTAGCTCCTTCTGAAACATCTTGGGCTTTTGATTATTATTTGCACTTCAGGCAATTGTTGTTTGAGGGATAAATCTGTGGGTTAAATGTATATATTTACACAAATGTATGTGTTTGTCAAGATTTAAATTCTCAGTGGCTACGTGGAGACTTTGAGAAAGAGATATTCCTCTGTCTCAAGGAAAACTGTTTCTCCCTTTCTGATACTTATGAGTTACATAACTTGTCACATTCCTACTTGCCTTGGTCGAAAGAAAGCTGAAGGCTCAACAGTTTTTGCTCATATAAAGCTACTATTTAATAACTACAATAGAAACACTTTGTTTTCTTCATTATTTTGTTTCTTTTCCCCACATTATGTTCCAATTTTAATGTTCTCACTTGATGTTCTTTTAAACAAACCTGAAGTGTTGAGGGTTTTGGCAAATGTACATGTACAAAATAATTTTTCAACATCTGGAAATGCCACAGCAGTCCCGTTTTTATAAGCTATGTGGATTATTTCCTGATAGACACCAGCCCCCAAATTGCAGAGCTCATTTCTTCACGGAAGATTGATTTGCTTATCAAATTATATCAAAACTGATGCATTTAGTGTCTATCACTTTTCTATTGAACTGAATTCAGCCACAAACTCCTTTTTATGGTTGCATAATAATAATAACAATAAAAAATATATAGGAACAAACACCCAAATAAGAAAGCCTTTAAAGGAATTCTTCCAACGGCTCAGTGCAGAACTTGGCAGTTTCACCCAGATGCTATAATCAAGGAGACCAAAACGTTTATGTTGCCAAGTTCACCAAAAGGGAAAATGAAGCTCTCAGGAGAAGAGAGTTCCTCACTCTCACAACACTAGACACATCGAGAACAAATTTCATTCGTCACAGTTCCTTTGCATTGGCACTGAAAGATATGAAACTTGTCCATCATATTAATAATCAAAAGAAATGCTGATACATCTAGAGCAATTTAGACTGGAAAGTTATTTGAAGCTGCAAAGTGTTGATGAGTCGGCCAGATGTTCCATGATGAATTATTCCAAACAAAGGCACCAAAAACATTTCAAGTTAGTACTGTGAAATTAGCTTTACTTATTGATGGGAAGGGAAAATATGTTAAGTCTGAGAGTCTCTACAGATACATCCAACTACCTTTTGATACAGAGCTTGCCCATGAGCCTCTCCTAACCCTTTGCTTTAATCTGGAAAGATGAAATGGTAGACACTGAAATATTATAAGTGACTACATTAATTCTCTGAAGGGAAAGCTTTTTAAAACAACTGCAGGTGGGCCCTCTAGGAAAAGTGAGAACCAATCCCCTACTTAACTGCCCAATAAAATGTGGCTTGCATCCCCAGGATCTCGCACTTACTGAGTGCTTAAGCAACCCAATTCTCTCGCAGTGCAAATAGCTAAATGCTTTGAGAGCATCGACCGCTTTTAGCATTAGGCCATATAACCCTGATTTTGAAAACTTTCCACAAGCACTCCCTAAATGAGAGGGAAGATTGAGGATTAAAAGTTTATACCAGTATGTGGATGAAACTAAGATACAAAATATGCATTAGGTGGTACTCCACTGATTTTACTCCGAAAGAAGTTGATTATTTTAGGCTTCTCGTGTTAAGATAGATTTTTCAGACTTTTGGGATTGTGGATTAATGGCTTTGATGCAGAAAATACATCACATGAAGCAAAAACCAGCCATTTCTTGCCTGGTAAAAGTGTAAAATAGAAAAAAAAGACCCATGTTTTTAATTTTTTAAATGTTTAACTGTTTTTTTTTCCCCACGGCACTTGTTAATAGGAAGATTGTTTGAAAAAGGAATGAGATAATTTCTAGTAGGTGACAGAAGCTTAAGCAGTCAGAGTCTGCTTGTCAGGGTCTGTCTGACGTATGAATGCGCAGCTTTTGACAACAGGAGAGTGATTTGTGACTTGCAGTCATCTTTCTTAGCTAATGATTACTTGTCCAGATAGGTTGTAGTTTCTGACCATTCTACTCAATGCATGATACTGATGCCAGTCTCCGGTTTTTACTTTGCTTCACAGACTTGTGTTCAATGTTTCATGTTTTCTTTCCCTTTTTCTTTTCTTTTCTTTTTTTTTTTTAACGTTTATTTATTTTGGGGACAGAGAGAGACAGAGCATGAACGGAGGAGGGGCAGAGAGAGAGGGAGACACAGAATTGGAAACAGGCTCCAGGTTCTGAGCCATCAGCCCAGAGAGCCTGACGCGGGGCTCGAACTCACGGACCGCGAGATCGTCCCTTTTTCTTTTCTTGGGGGATGTACGGTTCTAATTTCCAAACATACACAAATAAACAAAAGTCATCTTCAAACAATCAATATAATCGTGTGAGCATTGCTAACCTAAAAGCTCATATTTTTAAGGTCTCATTTTTTTTTAATTTTTTTTCAACGTTTATTTATTTTTGGGACAGAGAGAGACAGAGCATGAACGGGGGAGGGGCAGAGAGAGAGAGAGAGACAGAATCGGAAACAGGCTCCAGGATCTGAGCCATCAGCCCAGAGCCTGACGCGGGGCTCGAACTCACAGACCGCGAGATCGTGACCCGGCTGAAGTCGGACGCTTAACCGACTGCGCCACCCAGGAGCCCCTAAGGTCTCATTCTTGACAGGCAATGTGTTCAGTGCGTTAATAAGAATTGTCATATTTAATCTTTAAAAGGCTATGATATATATACTCTTTCTATCCTAATTTTATAAATGAGAAAACAGAGGCAAAACGAGATTGTAACTTGCTCAACGTCATGCAGTTAATATGGGATAGAACCAGGATTCGGACCTGAGAAGTCTGACTCTAATTCATGCCCTTAAACACTATTGTATGAGCAATAATGAGATTCTTTTTGGGAGCCAGAGGATTCACTTGACATCTTTTTATAGTGCTAACAATGTGCCGGTGCTGTAGCTCAGAGGGTTAAGCAAATTATCCACCCTCAAGAATTTAGCAATCTGCTGATAGCTAAATATTGAACCCGCAGGTAGAAGGTAAGGTTATTATACTTCGGTAAACACAGTGTGCTGTGATTGCACATATGTATATAAATAGGCACACAGTAAAATGCATCTGCATATTTTACGTTTAACTCCTATAATGATGATAGTTATATAAGAACCGGC
This sequence comes from Prionailurus viverrinus, assembly GCF_022837055.1. Classification (NCBI taxonomy): domain Eukaryota; kingdom Metazoa; phylum Chordata; class Mammalia; order Carnivora; family Felidae; genus Prionailurus; species Prionailurus viverrinus. The sequence continues at coordinate 53,941,333 of NC_062563.1, forward strand.
CATCCCAGCTTTGAATGGGGACTGAGCAGCAAACACTGACAGGTAAATCATTACCAGAATCTTTCAGGTTAACCTGGTCAAGTAGTAAAGTAGCAGCAGAGAATAATTATTGGCATAATAGAGTCACCAGATGCTGAAGGAGTGAAGCAGATTATTCCAAATATGGCATTCACTGGATCTGAGAATACAGATTAATAAATTTCAAGGTTATGGAGGAAATGTTTTTTTAGTGAAAGCTTACCAGCATGGGTATCACATAAGTGGCCTAAGATTTGTTCCCTGCGCATATCTATTGAGTTGAGTAGAATGATCAATACATTCTCCATGTGGACAGCAGCAGCCCAGTATCCTGCTTCAGCACAGCGGGACTCCCAGCCACAGAAAAGGTCCCTGGAGAGGCAGTGGCAGTCAGGGAGGAGACTGGGACGCACAGTGGAAACAGCCTTGCATAGGCAACATTGAGGCAACACTCCTCTGTGGGGCCCCCTATGTGGGAGATGGGCTCCGCATCACATGTTAGTGGTAAGACAGTGGAATTTGGAAGCCTTCAAAGTGCAGTGAGGCAGCAGGAATGGAAGCAAGCTCTGTGTTACCAGCCCCAGGCACGTACGGATATTAGCTGTGTGAGTTATCTTTCAAGACCAGTGTGATGGGAAAGCTATTACAAAATCCAAAGCTTTAAGTAAGACTACTACATTCATTCGATTTTTTTAAAAGCTAATTTCCTATTAACTTTTGTATTTTGCTGCTATTTTATCATGCAAAAACACTGTGAAAACTTAACGATGAGCATGCAGCTGAAACCAGGAGAAATCATAAAGTCAAGAAAAATAGTTAATATGTAGCCAAAGGGCAGTTATGCAATCAGTCATTGAAAAGGACATGAAGCGGGCACAGAATCTAGATGGTGGAACCAAGAGGGACAAACGTGAGCTCCTGGTTCATTCCTGCCCCGGAGTCCCAAACCCTTCAAGCTTGCAAAGCTCTCTTAAAACTTGCAAATGAGGTACCAACCCTACAGAGAGAAAGAAATCCTTGGCTGTTCCAAGGAGAGAAACGCTTAATTTTTCAAAGATTCCCTTGGCCTTGGGAGTTGAGTGCTGGCTGAATCTCCAGATTGCTTATAAAAACGAGATATGAAGACATCCCTTTTTATTTCAAATAACAGATTGAGCTAAAACCATTCCCCAATTTGCAACATTTTCAAAATCTTACTCTCGATAGCCATCGTGACCTTTTCTTATTAAGTTATGTACAGCCTATATTCATTAATCATTTTTCTTCATAGGTTGAATTAATTAGGTTTTAAAGCTGATATAGCTTCATAGCTGTTAGTCATAATTAGTTGCTTAAAAGGGTGTGTGTGTGGGGGGGTGATTAGTGCCTCATTAGCACCTCTGTTTCTTCTAAAATGCTAGTGCGTTATTAATGCAGCAAAAAAGAGACTGTTCTGGAGAAACTGACCCATACTAACATATTAGTTTTAAAATTTTATCTTGTCTTTCTGAGCATAAATCATTGAGCTAGAGGTAGAGACAGTGTCTTCTCCTTGCATGTAAAACAAAGGAAAGCAGGGAAGCAAGCTATTTCCTTAACTCCAATCAACAGACATTTGTTGTGTCTGTTGTGTCTGTTTCCTGCCCACCACTGTGCTTATTGCGGATAATAGAGGGGAATGCTAGCACAGAAATATATATGCAAGGAGCAGAAACTTGTCTTAGAGTATATGGAGATGCTAATGTCCAGTAGGCAGTTAGGAAAAGAGCAGAAGGCTCTCTACTGGTTTCATCATTGTTGAGCTGGACAGCTCAGTCGTGTGGGACAGGTGGTGGATGGGCTTCTTAGACCAGCTGGGAAGTCAGCCTTGTACTCCTAGATGTGCAGCCCTACATCACCCCAGACTCTATTCTTAATTTTCCCAAGTTTCTTTTTTTCACTTATAAAATTCAAACACAGGGTAAATGCATGGAAAGTGCTCCATGCACAGTGTCTGACAAAGGAACGCTTTGGCCAGAGAGCAGTACAGACCTGAGTCTTAGGAAGGCCAATGAAATCTCAGTTGATGGGAAAAGCCTTAAGAGTCCAGCACTCATGGAGTTTGGGCCCCATTCTTTACTGACTCTTTCCTCCTATTGAGTATTATGTCACAGTCAAGCCAGTTGATGAGTCAGTGACACTGATAACAAAAGACATCTGGTGGTTAGATCTTCATATGGGGTGTGCTGAGGATTTAACAAGCCTCATATGAAAAGCCATAGCAGATGTCAGGCACACAGGACATATTCAATAAATGTCAGCCATTATCTTTCTTGTTATTATTTAATAGAGTATCTAGCTCAAAATAGGCATTCAAAATATAAGAGCATATTTAATGAGAAAATTTATGAGAGTCTTCAGCTATTTAAAAAGCTCACCATAGAAAGAGATGGTGAAGTGGATTCATTATTATTAAGGAAGACAGATTTAGGACTTTTTAACCAAGAAAGGGGTGTGTTCTACAAGAGGAAACTCTTTTCTGTGATTACAGCAGACCCATATTTCAATGGACAACCTTGAAGTATAGAGAATCCTCATTTGGCACATCACAAGAGTCTCCAGCACACAAATGAGTGTGTTCTCGATGAGTTCCAATATCCTTTCCACTTGGCAAAGGATAGACGCTCAGCACACACAAAGTTATGTAACGAACAAACGAGGTTGTATTCAGGAACATCTGCACAGACAGTGCAAGGTGATGATTCTGATACCAATGCCGAGTGTGTTCTCCAGCCACAGAGAGGCTGAGGTTCGCTCCCCGCTGTGTCTCCAACCACCTCTGCTGACTTGGGCTCCCCTGAGCCTCAGTTTCCCCATATGCAAGGTGAAGGGAATAAAAATACTTTCTTGTGAGACATTGATGCAAAACACTTCAAAAGGCCAACAGTTAACAATATCATTCTGCTGATTGAGTATGGAAGAGAACTTTGTAAAGTGGGCAAAGAATAACCTGCATAGCAGTGTGGTACATGGTAAGCACTTAAAGGGTATATTTCAGCTGAGTAAGAGGGAACGATGGGATTGACTGGGGCTGCAGGATCAGAGAGAGGGAAAGGGTGTCATTATTGAAGGTCTTGGAGACTGCGGTAAGGATTATTGATATGATTTTTATTTTTTAAAAAAGGAGGTGATAGAATGTGTCTAATGAAAAAGTAGCAAGATAAAAGCATGATCATCTGAGGACAATCTTTCTAAAAGAACTCATATTTAAGAAGCATGGTCATATACATACTATCACCTGACCTGTACAATGTCCCTATGAGGTCTGTGTAGCAGCTGTTATGTTATTATTACCAACTTTTGCAAGAAAATGAAAGCTCAGAGGAAAGAGGTCCCTTTATCTAATGGCAAAACTATCAAATAACCCAAACTCATATCTCTTGATGTCCCATCTTTTATAATTCATCACAGTGCATCATAGAACCCAGAAAGGATTACAGACATGGACCTCAAGGTTCCACAAGTATTTGATGGTTCAATAGTAATATTTTTGTTTAATTGAAATTTTAGAAGTCATCATTGTAGTAATATCATTCTTATTCTATAGCATTGGCTGTTATGCTTTTGGTATTATTTGCTATTATTTGGCATTAATTGGTATTAATTGGTAATTAATAATTACCAATAATTTGGTATTAATTGGTATTATTTGGTATTATTTGGTATTATTTGGTATTAATTCTCCCTTTCTTCAATTTCTACAACTTTGAAATTAGCAGAGGTCTTTACAAAGTGCTTCTGTCAATTGATGTAGCTTTTAACTAAATCACTCTTAGATCTTTCAGGGTTTGTATTTTCAATCCACGTTTCATGACGATGATTATATAATACAAATGGGTTCATTTTAGAACTCTAAGAGAAAGTAGATGTATGTACAATAACAACAGTAGTTAACATTCATTAGAGACTTACTATAAATCAGCTACTGTTCTAAGTTCTGTGTGTATGTGAAAAGCAATTTAAAACTTGTAGCGTGCCTGGGTGACTCGGTTGAGCACCCAGCTCTTCATTAGGCTCAGGTCATGATCCCAGGGTTAGGGAATAGAGCTCCCATGCTGAGTGTGGAAGCTGCTTAAGGTTTTCTCTCTCTCTCTTTCTCTCTCTCTCCCTCTGCCCCTCTGCCCCACTTGTGCCCTCTCTCTATCTAAAATAAAATTTTAAAAAATTTAAAACTTGTGACAACCTTATAAGGTAAGTACCATTATTGCCCACACTTCACAAGTAGGAAGACTAAGACCTAGAATGCCTGTGAAATTCACCTAAGGCTCTACAGTGAGTAAGTGACAGATCCAGGGCTGAAGCTAAACATGGTTCTCTAGGACATGTGTGCACTGTGGCCCAGAGAGGGAGAAAGAACCTCTGAGAGGAGCAGTGGACATATGTGTCTGCACACGTGTAATGTCTGAGAGCAGAAAAATTGAGAACAACAATGTGATGTCTGCCGGGAGCTTGACCCTTAGGCCAATCCCTACAGACCTCTATCTGAGCTCTCTGAAAAGAAGAACTGCAAAGATAAAGTGAAATAAAATCTCGGTGACACTTTGACACTGTAACAGCCTTCCTTTCGGTTCCTGAAGATGGTAGAGCACAGATGTGTGTTTTCGTGTTACAAGAGAGGCATCTTCCCACAGCCACCAGCCACTGAGTTTTTGGCTTAGTCCAAGGTCAGAGGCTACCACGGGAAAGGGGGAGATGTAGGGGGACCAAGCAGCCCCTGCAGGGTTGTAAGGTGGCATCCTGCCAGTTTATAGGACAGCATCACCAAAGGGAAGGGTAAGGAATGGCAAATGTTGCTTGACGACATGTGTTTGTACCCTTCTTGGGAAGTTCCAAGTATATTTGGTAAGATTTGGAGAGTAAAACAAAAAGTCATCCCATAGCCTCTGCCAGATGGAAAAAGACAAAGCAGTTCAATCACCTCTGTTACAGCATCCCCAAGACCATGTACCCACTGTGCACCATCCCCTTTGTACCTTTTCTTTCTTTCTTTCTTTCTTTTTCTTTCTTTCTTTCTTTCTTTCTTTCTTTCTTTCTTTCTTCTTTATTTTATTTTTGAGACAGAGAGAGACAGAGCATGAATGGGGGAGGGTCAGAGAGAGAGGGAGACACAGAATCTGAAACAGGCTCCAGGCTCTGAGCTGTCAGCACAGAGCCCAACGCGGGGCTTGAACTCATGGACCGTGAGATCATGACCTGAGCTGAAGTCGGACGCTTAACCGACTGAGCCACCCAGGCGCCCCCCCCTTTGTACCTTTTCAACAAACCAAGTGTTTCACTGCCTTACACTGTCCATCCCAGCACTGAAGACTGGCAAATAGGCAAGTAAATCAGTCACAAGTTTAGAGAGAGTTGATAAAGTTTTGGGGCTGTAAATTAACACTGAAAATAAGAGAGATAATCCAAAGACTTTCTCAATATTTTTTAGATATTTATTTTATTTATTTTGAGAGAGACAGGGGGAGAGAGAGAGAATCTGAAGCAGGCTCCTTGAACTTGCAAACTGTGAGATCGTGACCTGAGCCGAAGTCAAGAGTTGGATGCTAACTGTCTAAGCCATCCAGGCACCCCAAAATCACTTTTTTAAAAACCAGGCATTGTTTGTGCAGTTTGACAGGAAAGCATTTTTGTCTGGGAAGACAAATATTAATCAGTTCCTATAGAGAGTTATTTCCAATATTTGATAAATCTAGATAAACCAGAAGCTTGGTTAATCAGATAGGAATAACGTATCACCTATCTATTATTTTAGGGACTTGTCCTAGTTGCTTTTATAAAAGCATGAGAAAAGAATAAGGCTTAGAGAATGAGATTCTCAAAGTAAATAATAAGCTTAAAAAAAAGCATTTCAGCCCTGGACTTGAATAAGATGGTGGAACCAAGAAAGGTCTTGAAGGAGATGGGACAAACAATGAAACATTCCATTAGTATATTAAGTAAAATAAATCCAATCATCTCAGGAAAATTTTGAGGTAGAAGGCTTAGTGAACAAGAGATGATAATACATTTAATTTCACATACCCAATTTTATAATTTTCAGCTATCCAAAATGCCAATGCTTAGTTAGCCTCTTCGTGTGGTACCATCACTTTAATGAATATCAAACTATTTTCAAAGGTTTTCATAAGTTATCATAACGAGGATCCCCCAAATGCCATTTTCCCCATGAAAATAAATATGTAAGTTCTTGAACCTTGAATTCTTCTACTAAAGGATTTTCAGGGACATAACACTACACACGCACACACACACACACACACACATGCACACACACACATGCACACACACACATATATACACACATGCATGTATACCTACATGTATACATATATATATATACATACATACATATACATGGAAAAGGAATATTGTTCCATGACTCCTGCTCATAATGGTGAGAGAGATGTTGGAACATCATGCACACGCACACACACACGTGATTTTATACAGTGTATTTGTGTGGAGGAGGAATTGTTATGTTAAATTTAAGAAATATGCTCATAAAATTTGACAATAACTTTAGGATCATAGAGAGATCATTGCATATTACATAGGAAATCCATCCAGAATGATACATTCATGGCCTGTCAGATCACACAGGTTTTACAGATTTGGGGTGCCTGGTCTTATAACTGCCATTTTATTGCATAGAAAACAGAGAGAATCCTACCAGTCTCACACATCGTACTAGATATTTCTATAAATGTTCCCTATTCCATCTTCACAGAAAATATAAGAAAAGGATTTTGAATCCTAGATTTATAGGTTAAACTGAAATTTAGATTAGTAAAAAAACTGAGCCTACCTTACTGGTAGTTCCAGACTTTCCCTATGGGATAGACTTAGGGCAGCAAGCTGGTTGAAGATGAGGCTAAGGACTTGCAGAATGTCATGTTTACACAGCAAACAAGCCCTTTCAGAGATCATCAGTTCATGCAGAAGAGTTTGCTGTAGGACAGGGCTGAGGCAGAAAGGGTGAATCCCTCCAGATGACCCCAGTCCCTGCCACCACTTTTAATTTGCTCAGCCTTGCCAGGACAAAACTCTGATTCTGCCTAATTCCAAAGTCAATCACTTTCTAGAGCAGAAATCTGCAGCTAAAACCAAAGGAAAGGAAAGCCATTTCACATTTTTTATGTAAAATGCACCTGCAGTTTTTTTAATCACTTTTTTTTTAAAAAGATCAGGATAATAAAAGGCGCTTACAAAAGAACATCACTTTTCTAAACGCCATCACGTGAGGACAGTGTGAAGCTGGGATGCTAGGCCAGCATAAGAAGCCTGCAGTATCCTGTACCCTTTCAGCTCAAATAGACATTGTCAAGAAGTGATGCACAGGCTGCTGTTTCTGGAGGCGAGGTGGCACATCTCAGATTTCCATCCCATTTACCCACCACATTTAGGCTTTCGCCATCAAGGTCACTGCCTTGATGAATGACTTACAGGTTAAAGTAAAAGTTACAGACAAGAGAGAGAGGAAGGGGTGGGTTGCCCGGAGAGGCAGTGTCCCCGCCAGCCTGGAGAACTTCACAAAGGATAATACACTCGCCTGATGAAGATCAATGATGCGGGGCTCATGGCCATTAGTATTCCCTGGCAGTTCATCTTGAATGGAGAGATGGATAGCACTGGCTATTTATTTGAGAAGAGTTACACAGCTTGACATATTCTCTGTTTCCCTTTTCCTCCAGAGGATCAGTGACACCACAATTAGGGAAAAGTACGGTGTTAAAAGCGAGCAGTACAAAAATCCGGTTTGCTTCCTGCCTTTGGCAATCCCACTTGCTCTTTCCTCATTCATCTTACCTGTATTCTAGAAACAAGGACCTAATTTCCTAACAAAACTCTCTTGACAGTTAATTTAATAGCAAATGGTACATTGAGGCAGTCTTAGTGAATTGATAAGCTGCTGTACTTAATATTTTTTAAAGACTTAAGACAATGCTTGCTCTCAAAACTGCATATACGTCAACACAAATACAACCAAAGGTTACACATAGTCTTTCAGTTCCACAAAATCTTCTTCATTTCTTTTAGTAAAGTTTGAAATTTTTTATCATCCATATTGTTATTCTCACATGTTTAAATGTTACCATGGCCGTGTTATCGTCAAACTGATTCGATTCACTTTTTTTTTTTTTTTTTTTACTGATTCGATTACTGTGTTCACACTGATCCCACATACGGTACATCTTTGTCTGAATGTAAAACAAAAAGAAAGTCTAAGGTTAGCAGATAATAAAGGGGAGAGTAGAGACTGAAAAATAGAGGAACTGCAAAGAGCTATAGAGAACAATAAGGCAGAAAATGGAGGCAAGATGGTGGGGAAGCAGGACTGGCCACATAAGCTGTGGATCCCAGTGGGAAATAAAAATGCAGGGCTCCTTGTTCAAAAGTTATTAAGAATTTCAAGATGGTAGAGCGGTAAGCCAAACACAGGGCTCTTCCCCACTCAGAGTTCTGTAGGGTTGCACAGGTTACTCAATCATAAAGTCATCTCCTGAGGGGTGAGAAATGAGTGCACAGCCCAATCTCCTCAGCTCTACAGAAACGTTTACTTCCTGTGATGGTTAACTTTATGTGTCAACTTGACTGACTATAGGGTGCTTGGATTAGACATCATTTCTGGGTGTATGTCTGTGTTTCCTGATGATATTAATATTTGAATCAGTGGCATCCATAGGTTGCCTTCCCCAGTGTAGATGGGCATAATCCAATCCATTGAGGGTCTCAATAGAACAAAAGAAGGAAGAAGGAAGAATTTGCTCACTTTTCCCTGCCTTAATGTTTAAGTGGGACATCTCATCTCATCTTATCCAGTCCTTGGACTAAGATTTACACCCTCAGTGCCCCTGGGTTCTCAGGCTTTCAGACTCAAACTGAATTACACGACTGGCTTTCCTAGGTCCCCACCTTCTAGATGGCAGAGTGGGACTTCTGAGCCTCCATAATCACTTAAGCCAATCCTCTATAATAAACCTCCTACTGGTTTTGATTCTTTGGAGAACCTTGACTAATATGCCTCCTCAGTATCCTCAGTAGGGCTATTTTCTTTGTTAAGTATGCACAAAATATGTTTTCTTAGATATCAGTGTTGCCTCCCAGGATGAGAAAAAAAAAATGTGCTCACAGAACCTTGTCTCCCTTTGGGCCAACCTTTCTGTTGAGTTTCAGCCCACTCCATTTGTACCTCATTAGGAATTCCAAAGAACTCCTAAATTTAGGGGTGGATCGTTTCTTTCCTATGACTTCCTGGGTTTTCATTCACATCTTATAGTCTAAATTGTGACAGAAAAGGATGGGGATAGTGTTTCTTCTAAGGGACTTCTTCAATCTCAGAGTGGGCCATGAAAAGGTAACTATATCCTATTGGTTTATATCATAAATATAAATATCATTCACCTTGCATCCTGGTTGTCTTCCACCTACACATTTAGCTTGATCAAGTTTTTAGAGCAGACTTTACTGAAGAAAAGGAGTATATTCAGACTCTAGTGATGCTAATTCAGAGCAAATGGAGTCAGTTTTGCTGTCATAAACTCAGTATCTATTCTACAGGAGTGATCCCGAAACTCCTTTGCGCTCTCCCACCCCCACCAAACAGGAATGTCCTCTTCCCTTCTGTGCTTCCCCAGTCATTATGCTTGGCTTGAACTTCAGCTTCCAAGTAACAATCTCATCTTCCCAGGGAAACCAATCCTTTCCCATGAACTGCATAACACTTGTCTGCAGCAGATTCTCCACAGTGATCCTTGGAAGCACAGAAAGAAAGTACAACAACTTCCACTTATGTTACTTTTAAATTTAACCCTTAAAAAAAAGTGTTCCATCTTTGTGCCTTGCTTTTATGATGTTTTGTTTTAAGAGGTAGGGTAGAATGTTTATACAAATATTTATATAAAAATAAATACACACAGGTGCTATTTTGTTTTAGGTGGGGCTGCATAGTTAAAATATATTGGAACAACTAAGGTACTGGGTCCTTGCCAAGTCTTGTAGCTCAACCTTGTCCTTTGATGATCTAAGGGTTAGAAGTTCTGCTTCCAATACAATAGACCACCTAGGATCATGGCTTTTAAAAATCCTCTGCTGCTCTGCTCTAATCTTCAGCTATGACCCTCTTGGATGCCAACATATGACAATAGAAACTGAAGTTTCTATATTCTTTTGAAATTTATTCCCCACTCCCAGCTCACAGTATGACAATGATTAGATCTCTTAGTTAACTCTTCTTGTCTTTACATCTGGGATTCTAGGGCCCCAATATTTCTTAACAAGCCCTTATAAATTGTACTATACTTTACAGACAGCTGGATGTGCGTGTGTGTGAGTGTGTTTGTGTGTGTGTGTGTGTGTGTGTGTGTGTGTGGAGGGAGATGGGGAGTGTGAAATGAAGTGAAAAAGAAGTAAGGAGGGGCGTTTGGGCATCTCACTTGGTTAAGCATCCGACTCTTGATTTCAGTTCAGGTCATGATCTCATGGTTTGTGGGTTCGAGTCCCGTATTGAGCTCTAAGATGACAAAGAATCCCTGCTTGGGATTCTTTCTCTCCCCCACCCTCTGCCCCTATCCCACTTGCCGTCCCCCTCAAAATAAATAAATAAATTTAAAATTTATTTAAAAAGAAGTTAAGGAAATGGATTTGGGGTGGAGGAAGGGAGTAGCCACCCTTTATCTACTATTTAATACTTTCCAATTTGCTGTATACCTCCCTGTAGCCCCTGTATTTGTGCCATTAAAACTCATCTCTCACATACCCTTCCATTTTGGTGCCCCACCTGACTCACTCTGAATAGGGTCATGGAATGATTGAAGAATCAGAATCTCCACTACTGCAGCTACATGACAGCTGGCCCCAGTCTCATTTCAGTCTCTTAAAGAGAGGAGAAAATTAATCCCACCATCAAACATCTCATAGTAATACCATCTCCTGAAAGTGGTTCAGAAGCATAGTTGAATCACTTTTATATGTCTGCATGTGAAATGTTTGAGGAAGGAATAGTAAATTGCATCAACAAGTATCACATGTATTCCTATTATCTGATACAATAAATCCTGCAGGGTTGTACGATACTGTGCCATTCATTTCCAAGATAGAAGACCGATAAGAAGCCATAATAAGTAGCAACAAGTTAATCACTCCTGAATCTGCACTAAGATGTGGGCAATTTGGGCATAAATTTTGGCAAATAAATTGAAATATTTTTGCTTCATATCTAATTTTCAGGTTTAATCAGCTACTGGAGGCAGAGTCAGGTGGGTGAAAGAATTTCCTGGCCTTAGAGTAAGTCTGGAGAATAAACTGAGAAGGAAGGTGGTGGTGTCCTGGCTGGGATGTGCCACCCTTAAAATCTGACAGGTTTTGTATCTAGGTAGTTCCTGATATTAGACAAGAGAGAAGACACCTCTCTCTGTCATGGACTTTTTTATCCCCCTCTCTGCACTGAGGGGATCCAACATGGCATCAGCTGTGGATTATCCTTGGGAAAATGACTGGGATCATTAAAATTCCAAATGATTCCAAAAGATCATTTTGAGACTTGTATTTAAACTAACTTAGCATAATTGAAAGTTCAAAACTGATTATGAAATTTCATTTTGGCCCACCTTGATGGGATCTAAAGTTCAGCGCAACAGAGAACAGAACTGAGTGGATGTCAAACAATGGATGGGTTGGGCCATCAATCTGGACCAGGACACCATGCTCACCAGGTTATTCCTGTAATACCCCATTAATCCTACAGTAAAGTATCATTCCTCCAATTCTTATATGAGGATACTGAAGCATAAATATTTAAGTAACTTGCCCAAGGTCAGGTAGTTAGCAATTGTGAGTAAGTCTATCATGAAAACCAAACCCTTTTTGCTACTGGATTAATTCCACTTGTTGAGCAAAACTAGAGCTGGGTAAAGGACCAAAAAAATAAGCAGTTGGCACAAGGAGATAACAATGAGCTTAGCTAAGCCATAGAGTATGTTGGGAGGATTCATCTCCTTTCCTTTTTTCTTTTCTTTAGGTAGGTAGGTTGCCCAGGGCTGAGCCCAACTCAGAGCCCAACATGGGACTTGAACTCACAACCCTGAGATCAAGATCTGAGCTGAGATCAACAGTCAGATGCTTAACCAATTAAGCCACCCAGGCACTCCCATCTCCTTTTGAAATAAGAAAGGAATAGGGTTAAAGAAGTCCAAAATACCCTCTGAGATTACTGGACGCTGGCTAAGATGCCAAGGAACACAGCCAAACCTAAGTAATAGGACATATCCAAGACAAAGAGAAGGCTCCTCAGACTCCATGATGAAAATTCATCCTGGCTGTATTTAGAATTAATTGTTTTATCTCTTAAGTAATCAAAACAGAAGTAGGACATTCCTCAAAAGAGAAAAAAGATTCCATATAAAACCATGAAGTTGAAAAAGTGGTCTATTTATAATATCTATACCATACTATGCTCATTTGAAATGCATACATATGCTACTGGAGCATGAAAATGCATCAATGCAAAAATAGTGCTGACTTCTGTGCTGCCGAAACTTGCTACTGTGTTCATGACTGGGATAGAAATACCTGCCATAAACCGTTGGAGGACACTCAAATTACACCATTCCAAGAATGGTGCAGACAATAAATATTCAGTAATGGGCCCTAATGTTTAATAGCTTCAGCTTGAGCTTGCCAAGTGCCCTATGTTTTTTGGCAAGTATGTGCCCTAGATTTAACATCTACTTGTGAATATAACTATTTCTCACTATTTTGTTGGTTTCAAGAAAACTAGGAGGTTTCTGTCTTCTCTACCCTCAGACAGAACAGACTTAGCCAGTTTGTCCCTCAGAATTGTGCTGGCAGTATGAGGCTTCTTTTCAATTACATAAAAACCAAGTCGCAGTGCAGAAAACTGAAGACCACTCCCTTGACAAACTCTGAGCTGAGCCCCAACTTACCTCACCAGCCTTATTTTGCACTCTTGCATCCTTTGCTGCAACAAGTGGGATAATCCTGGATTCCCTGTGAAGTCCATGCATAGTTAACCCCAGGTTTCTGAGACCCCCTGTCCCAAAACATTTTTCATTCTCCCTACACACATGATTCTAAATCTCCTTACCCATTGTTCAAATGGGTTTTGGCTCACATGGAGCCTTTCCACATCCTGATCGTGTCAGTGGGAAGTAATTTCTCTTCTTCGAATTTCTTTCTTCCTCCTTCAAATTGTAATACTTGCATAATATCCAAAATATAAAGAACCCAGAAAAACTTGGTGGTATAAGAACTGTCTCAAAGGATCACTCCATAGCATAATATTTAATGACTACATAATTTTGTACCACCAACCAATATCATTACTCACATATTCATTTTCCCTTTTGTGGAGCATGCAGATAATTGCCCATTTCTTGTTTTTGTAATTACTTTGTCTGAAGTTCTCTTATGGCAATATGAAGTAGTGTTTGGAATTTGGAATTAGAAGGTCTGCATTCAATTTTTCAGGCTGCCACATAGTGACTATGACCTTTGATAAACCACTCACCTCCCTCAGTTTCTTTATTTGTAACATGAGGATAGTAATTAATATTTTCACTAAGCACATTCAATCATATCTCTCACTGCAGAAACCAATTTGTTAGCCAACACACAACTGCTGAGGAACTATGATGTTCCTGCTCTATCTTCCAGCATTGTGGGAAGAAAAATCAGGTAAAACTGCACATTATCAAAGTATAAAAAAATATTCCTGCTTAGAGCTTATATTCCTCTTTTTATGATTGTCCCCTAGGTCTATATACCCATCTGTATTATACCCTCACATGATGGCTGTTTGGTAAACACTCATTGAGTAAATTAGTAGAATAAATCACTTGCTAAATAAGATAGTGGCAACAAAATAGATGTTAATAAGGGCACCTAGGTGGCTCTGTTGTTTAAGAATCTGACTTCAGTTCAGGTCATGATCTCACCGTTCATGAGTTGAAGTCCTACATTGGGCTCCACGCTGACAGTGCTTGGGATTCTCTCTCTTTCTCTCTCTCTCACTCACTCACTCAAAATAAACTGTGAAAAAGATGTTAATAAACAAATATGTGTATATATGTATATCTAAAGAGAAAGGGACAGAGAGAGGATATCTACTATATGCCTCAATTTGTGCTCTGCAAATTTCTGCCTACAAATCTACAGTTCCACTCCTCCCTTAGTCATTTCAGCACTGTGGATTAATGTAGAGAATTAACATCTCCTAACAGGATCCCAACTCATAAGTTCAAGAGGGTGGCAATATTTGAAAAACATTTTCTATTACATATTCTTCCATTGAAAAGACTTTGTGGTGACTTTCTCCAGAGTTTCTGCCATTCCATTTTTGAGTTTGGGGAAGGTATGAAGAAAACCTAGGACCTGTCAAAAATGCCCATAAAAGGTCCGTGGTGATTCTTGCTTTACCATGGTAAGTAGACTGCCCCTCCTCTACCCGGTTTTTCCTGATGACCTAGCAGCCTGTGATTCCAATTTTCATGCTCATTTCCCTCAACTCTGTGAGGCCCAGAAATGAACTGCTGTGTTATCTCTATCCAAGGATGGACAAGTCAGGCCTTCACTTTAAAGACACTTCATCCTTTCAAACTCTGATATGTGCGACTGTTACTGTCTGTGACTACCACAGGCTGCTCAGAGCTTCTTGCTGGTGATGGCAAAAATGTGGAGTCACAGATGAAACAGTCTATTTAAAATGGAGTGACTGGAACTGACAGCTGCAGAGGATTAAAATTCATGGAGCTGCAGAAACACAGAGTAGAAATCACATTTAGATAATTCATCATTAAAATTCAGATGATGGCTAATGCTTGCAAGAGGAAACGCAAAAGCTTTGCAGAAACCAAATGCAAATACACTTCAGACAGACACCCCCCTCCTGCTGGGGAATACCTGATCAGCAAGGCAGGTCACATAGGAGAGGCCAAACTGGGGGGGTTGCTTCTGACAATTCTCAGTGGTCAGAAAGGCCAGGCCTCCTGGATAACAATGCATAGAATGTTGATTGCCAGGTGGAGGCTGATATAAAACTATTTTAAGACATACACTTCCATCTATGCAATCTTATCCTGACAGCAAAAACAATGAAAAACATGAAATATATCACATATATAGGTTATAAGCTCACAAATTACTCCTATGTTGACCACTTAGAAAATTCATTTGAAACCAGTGAAACAACCCAGTTTTAATTCTGTAGCTGTCTAGCTTCTGAAAGGACAGCTCCCAATAGATCTCTAACCTCGACCATGAACTTCAATACTTTCTTCAGCATCTTTAGTCCTAGAAAATCCAGAAGTTAAGGTGGGATTCTGATGCTGTCTTTACACTCCTAAAAAATCTTTGCCGTGTCTAGACCTTTATCATTTATGGCAAACATGCACTATTTGATATTTGGCTCTTGGATTAGACTCTCATGCTGTAACAATAAATTAAACAATCCAGAATTATCTGATAACCTATTCTACTTGTGATTTTTAAGTAGGTGTTTAGAAAATTTGTAATTAGGTGTTTTGGAAAGACATCACAGGACGTCATGGAGATCCAGGTACACTACGCTTCCCGTAAAATGTGGAACAGTCCCAGAAAGTGAAGGATTATTGTGCACCCTGCACAACTCTAATATATCCCACAGAAAACTCATGTAAGTAACAACTTATTAGATGAGCACGGACCTAATTTAAACTTCTATGAGCTAGAACCCACTTCTGGTTTTTATAAAGATCATAAAAATTTTGCATGTTTTTATTTTACCCTGAATTTCCCAGGAATGTAACAGAGTATAAATTAAAGAAAATTTGTGTTTGATTTTAGTCAGAATTTTTAAAAAGGTATTTATTGTTTTGGAAAGTCATGTCACCCAGAGTAGCACCGCTTGTGATATTGGGATATTGGTAACTTTCCTACTAGCTTGATTACATATATAGATGTTAGACTCACTACCTTATTATGTCTTCTAGCATAATTATACCTAAGCATTTATATACCACACTGATATTATTGCATCATAAATTACTTTCATTCTATTTCCCTAGTATATTATAACTGAAGAATTTTATTGATTTTTTTGAAATTAAGGATGTAGATTCATTTTGTTATCTATGATTTTCATTTCATCATAGTAAAGGGCTCATTTATAATATAAGCATCTCCCACTTTGTGTCATTAATCCATTTCTGAAAATTAGACACTTCTTTGAAAAACACGAACCAGGAACCTTTCTTCATTATCTTAAATGGGAAAAAATTGCAATGTGTTACATTATCCCAACCTTAACCAATATTCCTAACCAACTTTCTAAAATAAAATGAAAACACAGTAAAACACTTTCTATAAACCACAAACTATAATGTTAGGATGAAATTTCTTACAACATTCCTTCCTGATCACAAAATAATTGATACAATTGTTTAAAAATATAGTTACTTTGCATTCATGTATGCACTTCGCATGAAAACCATAATACTATCATTATGATACAGCAAACCAAACAACAAACAATAATAAAAAATTAGTAAGAAAATGCAGAAAATACCTTACCAAAAATTACATAGAATGAACTACTGTTTAGCAAAGTGGAGGCTTGAAAAATGAGGGAAGCTGAAAGGGAAAGGAGAATTAAAGCAATCACTTTGCCACTTGTTAATAAAGATGAGATGAGTACAGAAAGTGCAATGTCAAGCAAGCTAACAGAATCAACACTGTATTAGCAGTCTCTGCTAATTCATTCTTGGATACTCATTCTTGCAGGGGGAAAAAAAGAACCTATAGGTAAACAATTATCCCTGAGAAGTAAGTTTATCAGATTTGCTGTATATAAGGTCAACCACCAAAACTCCAAAGAATTTGTATATGTAAGTAACAAACAATTATAAAATGAAATTTTAAAATGATACCGTTCACAAAATCATAGAGAAACATCAAATATCTAGAAATTAATAACTGAAATCTATTCCACAGAAGGCTGTAAAGCCCACTTTTGCTAAAAGTAAATAAATTAAATATATACCATGTTAATAGATTGGAAAACTCAATGTACCAAAGATATTCATTCTAAAAATAAATAAATAAATAAAAGTCAATTATTCCCATCAGTAATTTGTGTCGGAAGATTAACAAGATAATTCTAAATTCCACATGGAGGACTTAGAATGACAGATATCTAGATTTACTAAAGCTGCAGCAATCAAGACAGTGTGGATTGGTGCAAGGACAGACATATGGACACATGGAACAAACTATAAAGTCTAAAATCAGACACACAAGTGATCACTTTGTTTATGACCAAGGTTCTCCTGCAGTGCAGTAAGAAAAGGCTGGTATTTTAAATAGATAATTCTGAATCAATTGGATATTCACATAGGGGAAAAAATGAAGTTTGACCCTTATCTCACACCAAGTAAACTGTATACCAAAACATAAAAAGTAAAAACAATGAAATTTTTAGACTATAATATAGAATAACCACATCTTTATGGTATCTTTATGACATTGAGATAGGCAAAAAAAAAATTCTTTTTTTTTCCTTTTTGTATTGAAGTAAAGTTGACATACAATGTTATATTAGTTTCAGGTGTATAGCATAGTGACTCCACAATTCTATACATTATGCCACAGTCCGTGTAGTAACCATGGGTCACCATATAACATTATTGCAATATTATTGGCCATATTCTCTGTGCTATAATTTTCATTCCCATGACTTATTTATTTTATAACTAAGAAACAAAACAAATGAACAAACAAACCGAAACTGGCTCATAAATACAGAGAACAAACTGGTGGTTGCCAAGAGGGAGAGGGGTGGGGGGATAGGTAAAATAGATAAAGGGGATTAAGAGGCAAAGATTTCTTAAATTTTAAAAGAAGCAGGAACATAATAGAGAAGTTTAACAAATTGGACTTTTATAACAATTACGAACTTCTTTTTATCAAAATATACAATCAAGAATATAAAAAGTAAATTAAAGAATGGGGACAGTATTTGCTCTACTTATATCAAAAAGTTTATATTGGAATATATAAAGAAATCTTAAATACCAATAAGAAAAACCCAATCTATCTATTTTTTTAAATGGGTAAAGAACTTGAGCAAACATTTAAAAGGTTTACTACAGTGCCAATGAACATAAAAAAGTTTTCTACTTCATTAATAATCATTAAAATCTGAATAAAAACCACAGTGACAGGGGCGCCTGGGTGGCTCAGTCAATTAAGTGTCCAACTCTTGATTTTGGCTCAGGTCATGATTTTGGCTCAACTCACAGTTGTTGAGTTTTAGCCTCACATTGGGCTCTGCGCTGCCAGCCTGGAGCCTGAATGGAATCCTCTCTCTCCCTGTCTTTCTGTCCCTCCCCTGCTCATTCTCTCTCTCTCTGTCTCTCTGTCTCTCTCTCAACAAATAAATAAACTTAAAAAAACCCCACAATGACATACATACCACTTCATGCCCACACAATTGGTGAATATTAAAAACAAAAGAAGTGATGATACTAAACAGTGGTGAGGATGTGAAACAACTAGAATACTTACTCACTATTGCTGGGATTGTAAATTGGCACCATCGTTTTGCATATTTCTTTGGTAATATCTATTTAAAAATATATGTAAATATGAATAAGTATTTCCATTCCTTGGAATATACTCAGCAAAGACACATACATATGCTCACCAAATGATGTATACTAGAATGTTCACAGCTGCATGATTAAGCAGAAATAATATACATCTCCATTAATTGCAGAAAAAATAAGTAGTGATATATTCATATAAAGAAATAATATTCCACAGTGAAAAAGAACTACCACTACACCCAACATAGATAAATTTCATAAACATAATGTTAGGCAAAAGAGTCTGACAGAAAAGAATACATGATATATTTTCTGTTTATAAAAACAAGCCAACTTGACCTTTCTGTGAATGAAGGTGGATAGGTAATAAATAGGTGTGGAACAAGAACAGCTTCTGGGGTGCTATTCTATTTCTTTTTATTTGAGCAGGTTTAAATGGAGTTTTTCATTTTATAAAAAATTTGTAAAGATGTAGCCTCATGATTTTCTGTATGTATTATACCTCAGTAAAAGTTTACATAAAAATATGTACATATAGATGATAGGTAGATGACAGATGATTAGTATATAGATAGATGATGATGATAGATAGATAGATAGATAGATAGGTGATAGATAGATAGATAGGGCAGACATCTTTAGGGTTGAGACTAGGCTGGCTAGCTTTAGCTTTCCTTAGTGTTTTATGAAAAATGCATCTTGCTCACTTTGGTTACTGACATTAGTACTACTGCTGAAAATAAGTAGTCATTCTTAAAAAACATTTTTCTCCTTAAGGAAACCTTTAGACTACTTCTCCAAGTCATCAGTACACTCCAATCTACCAATCTAACTATAAGGATTCTAATGGGCACCTTGCCTACCATGAACTTTTTGTCATGGCTGGCTGAGGAGACATGGAAGTACACCTGGCCGTATGATTAATGGACATGTAGATCAAGAATCTTTCTCTAAAGAATCCATTTTATTAATTAGACTGACCTTCCACTTTACATTGAAATGTAATTTTTACATAAACCTTCCTAAAAATTAATGCATTTACACATTCATCGGGCATCATTTGGTATTTATATTATAATAGGTTGAGAGACCCATGATACAATGAGTGCGTCTATTATCTCCAGCATCTTGCATCAGGTCCACTGTGTATGTTTATTATTGGTTAACACATGAAGTATCCTAACTGGGTTTCTCAACTTGGGGTCCATAGAAATGGAGACCCAAAAGTTGGTTTTAGAACAGTTGTTACTTAATGCAAATTATATGTCAGTTTTTTGTGTACACATATATGTAAGTTTCTGGCAAGAGATTTATGGCTTGTATTTGATTATCAAAATGATCCTTACTGAAAAAAAAAAGAAGTCTGAAAATCTAGAGAATTTTGAATGCAGAAATTATCAAGAGAGTGGAAAGTAGCCAATAGGTTTGGATGATTTTGTTAATGGAATGGTAAAGTAGCTTAGGGACATTTACCTGCACCTTGAGTCACTTTGAAGTCATATAAAAGCTTCTGTTGCTGTATGTTTTTAAGCAACTTAAATTTTTTGTGAGCTTGACCCCTGGAGGATGATTTACATATGTTGGCTCCTTGGTCATCATTGGTAGGATGTCAGTGTTGGTGGCCTGGACCACCTGGAGCCTCCTGTTTGCTCTCTCCCTTCCCTCTATCTTGGTACTCCTTTCTGGATTAGGACTCAGGTGTGTTCCTGGAACGGGGTTGGGAGAATCAAGGCACCCATTCTCCAGAGCTGTTTGTATTTTCAGGGCAGCTTTAGCTCCAATTCAAGCATGGGTTCCTGTAGTTGGGGGAGGCGAAAGGAAGGATAGTAAATGTTCTACCCATCCCTGGGCACTATACCAGGCATCAAGGATAGAGAAATGAATCCAGTATACTTAATGTGTCCTTTCCTGGAATTGATATTTCAGTGAGATATAAGTAGTAATTGAGCAGCTTTTATGATCAACTAAATGCCACATGTCTTAGGGATGATACAGAGGAACAAGATAAGAAGCATAAGGAACATAACTCCTCACCAGAAAGTTAAGGCCCAGATGTGGATCTTCCTGCCACATGAGGACTGCCATGTGTTTAGGGACATTGGCCATTTACCATGCACTGTGCCAGGTGCTTTACACATACTCTCTGGCTTAATCCTCACAATAGCTCTGTGAGATAATAATTACCTCCATTCCACAGACATAAAACAGCTGCTCAGACTAATTATGAAACCTGCCTGAGAATGCTAATAAATGTTGTAAAGGAAAATGTCACTACTGGGAACTTGGCTAAGCTGTGTACCAGGTCACATGTTACTGAGGCTCACGGAGGAGTGAAATCAGTATCTTATGAGATTAGAATGGGATCAATATAGCCTAGATCCTTTGGGAGAATGGTTGATACTTACACTACACGATTGACTATTACTGTGTTAAAGACAGTGAGAGAAGCAGCAGAGCCGGGGGGGGGGGGGAGGGGGGCGGGAATGACCATTATGAGGGGCTAATATTGTCTAGATAGAGCTACCCTTAAGAAAAAACTCTGAAACAAGAGAAAAAGGATAATTATTATCTCAGATGGTGAGAATCTGTGCCTAATGAAAGATGGAGTGAGCATTTGGCAAAAAATGGGCACAGGAGAGATGAGTATTACATGCAGGTGACGAGAAGTTAGCATTTGATCCCATAGATCCCTGAAATAATCAAATGAAATCTGATATCTTCTAAGTCACCACTCACAGAGAGTTCAATGATTAAAAAAATACATACCATCTACACAAACATCTAAGGCCTTGCTTTGTAGTACAGGAGCTGATTTACTTAATCAGGGACTCTCCAAATGTCCATTGATGGATGAATAGATAAAGAAGATGTGGTATATATATACAATGTAGTATTACTAGGCAATCAAAAAGAATGAAATCTTGCCATTTGCAACTATGTGGATGGAACTAGAGGGTATTACACTAAGCGAAATTAGTCAGAGAAGACAAACATCATTATGACTTCACTCATATGAGAAATTTAAGATACAATGCAGATGGACGTAAGGGAAGGGAAGCAAAAATGATATAAAAATAAGGAGGGGGACAAAACAGATTCTTAAATATAGAGAACAAATAGAGGGTTGCTGGAGGGGTTGTGGGAGGGTGGATGGGCTAAATGGGTAAGGGGAATTAAGGAATCTACTCCTGAAATCATTGTTGAACTATATGCTAACTTGGATGTATGTGGAAAAATAAATTACTTAAAAAAAACTTAATCAGAGGGCTCTGAAATTCTTTGTACCCCTCCCAATAAATTTCCTTTGACTCTACTTCCCCTTCTTTCTTTCTATGTTTCTTTCCATGTAGATGACTTTGGTCTCCAGAACCGTACTCTCTCCTCCCACCCCTTCCCTCACAATCTGTTCAGGCCTTTCCTTGTTCATTTCCTAGTTCTGCGGCAAAATCTCTAGGAAACAGACTGGCAATAGTAAGACTCTCCTGGGGTTGGTTTGACAGGGGTGTGGGCAGGAGCAGAAGAGGAAACAAAGGTTGTGAGCAAAGAATAATCTAAACGTTGGAGGAGTGAGAAAAAGGAATAGCTAGAAATATTACATGTTAACAACACTATGCAAAGGACTTCAGTGAAAAAGCTGGAGATATCCAAATAAGGTTTGGAGTTTGGCTAATACTAATATATTGAAGTTAACTTCTTAGTTTTTTTTAATTTTTTAATTTTTTTTATTATTTTTGAGAGAGAGAGAGAGAGAGAGAGAGAAAGCAGGGGAAGGGCAGAGAGAGAGGGAGACACAGAAACTGAAGCAGGCTCCAAGCTGTCAGTAGAGAGCCTGACGCGGGGCTCAAACTCATGAACTGTGAGATCATGACCTGAGCCAAAGTCGGACGCTTAACCGACTGAGCCACCCAGGTGCCCCAACTTCTTAGCTTTAATAAGAATTCCATAATTATGTAAGACATTAACATTAGGGAAAGTGATGTCACCAAGATGGTGGAGAAGGAAACCTCAGCTTCTATATCTTCACAAAGATCAGCAATTAGACACCTATCAGTAAATAAAAACATCTCTGGGAATGCTCAAGAGTCCACTTAAGAAACTTCAGCAACACAATGGAAGAAAACCCTTGAGAATAAGTGCACAAAAAGGGAAGGAAGAATGGGTTCATTTTTTTTTCCTACATCATCACATCCCTCAGCACTGCTCAGCTCTAAGAGGGAACTGCCCAGTTAGAAAGAGTTTCCCATACCAGGAGAGGGAAAACCAAATAAACAACCAGCTTCCTCAGACTTTGAGGCACCACATGAGGGATATGCTTCATTTTCCCCCATCTGGAGACCAAGACACTGAGACACAGTAAACTGTCTTGAAACAAGGAAGAAAAGCAGCAACTATCAATATCAACCATGCAGTGGGAGGGGCCGCAGTTCCTAGTGATTAGCTCTGCAGAGAATCTCAGCAGCTTTCACCACTGAAGAAATCTATGGCCAGCACAGTAGTCACAGACCCTCTGTAGATTTCACTAATTTTTGCCCCACAGGGATTTGCTTTCACAAACAGCAGTCACCAGAGTCATTCCCCAAACCCTAGACTAGGCATCAGTTCTTGCAGATTCTGTGGATGCCCCACAGTGCTCACCAAAGTCCACACAGTTGTCAGTTCTGTGGAACCCAGTGGCTTGATCCAATAGATCACCATGCCTCCCCAGACCTGGAGCCACTACACACTCCCACACTCAGTGCCTGCATCACTAGATGGGGTCATAAGATGTTCCAATGTGCCCATTCACAGGTGAAGATCTTTCCCTACCAAAGTCAGTGCATAACATCTGGAAGAGTTGACTGCTTCTTCAAACGAAAAGACATCTACAGAAGGCTATAAGGGATCCTGAAGAATCAGGAAAAAATAACAACCAAAGGAACACAGTAAGTTTCCAGTAACTGACCCAAAAGGAATGGACATAGAGAATTTCCTGTCAAAGAACTCAAAATAAAAAAATTATTCTAAACATGGTCAGAGAACCACAAGACAACACAGATAAACAATTTAATAAAATCAGGGAAACATTCCAAGAACAAAATGAAAATTTCAACTGAGATTAAAAGAAACCACTAATAAGGGATAGACCATGGATTCAATCTCAGGTCTTCTGGTGCCATATCCTGTGTAGTCTCCAACTCCCTGCCTTGATTTAAATGGCATATCAAGTCTTTGAGCTTCTATTTCATTGAAATCCCTCCTAGATATGGCATTATACAATTTACTGAGCATCTGCTATGTAAACATAATAGTCTATGTGAATTATATGGATTATAAAGAAATAGGATGTAAAATTCTTCTCTCAAATAATCATGCTGTAATTGGGAGACTAACTATACATGAGGCAAGTAAAACAGAAGTACAAAGCCACATACTTAGAAGTCTAAAGTCATTTAGTATTTCCAGTCATGTCCACAGACCCTATGCGACCTACCAACATATAGTCAGGAGTTTGCCAGTTCTTGATAAGATTTTTAATTAAGTAAATTTATTTTGAGATAATATGTTAAATAATTCATTGCCATAAAATTTTGTCCCAGTGTTTACGTTTGATTTGTATTTACAAATGTATCACAGCCAAATAATCACCTAGAGCAATAATGTGTAATTTTTAACATATTGAAGAGCATATCTGGCTGCCCTGGAGTTGTTATGTTGTAATGTCCAAAGGACACAATCATCCTTAATTTGCCATTGAACTCATTGACTTATTTTACCAGATATAAACATAACAAAGATAATGGGAAGAATTCATAATTGAAAGACACTTTCATATAATAAAACTTAATTTCTTTAATTATTTAGTAAATTGAAATGTTGATTTGATACCATGGAAATCATATAGTGTCTCTGAGAAATGTATTACTTTACCAGCTGAAGGCTAATGAGAAAAGGACAGAAGGACTTGATAAGTAAATGATGCATCCTCTCAAAGTGAAAGCCAAATGGCATATCCATTTACTGTAAAAATTGTATGTTCATTTGCATAGAAAAAGTGGTCAGACAATTGGTTCCTACTACAACGTATAGTAGTGTAGATACTCTGAGGTATACCTTACTTGCATTTCAGAACACTTGAGGATCAGGCTAAGGCTAGAGCTTCTAGTGAACTCACACCTCTTCTTGGCTTGTTTCCTTTCCCTATTTAGTTTCCAACTTTCTATTCTCAGGTTCTTCTGAAAAGACTTCTTAAATAAATCACTTTTATGGGAATCTCAGGGCCTGCCCCCAGGTACCCCAAACTAAGAAAAGATGCATGATGGAAATGATTGGCCTTTAAAAATAAAGAATATTTGTGAGCTTATTTAACAAGCTCCATGTTATAAAGGAAAAATAAAAATAGTAATAATCATGATTTAAAGGAATCATTTTCACAATCAAAAATCAAATCATCAAGTACTGAAATCAGGTAAATAATTTCTCTACTTAAAGCCAGAATCATCAATTTTGTCTCATCAAAAGAACCTCACATTAAATCAAGTTGTTGATTTTAGCTGCATCAACTTTTCAGTTTTTTTCTCTCCTTTTAAGATCTGTTTTTGCTTCATGAATTTATTATTGCTATAAGTATAAAAATTTTATATGCAACTTTGTTTATACATACTTAAGTAACATTAAGTGGAAATCAGTATAATTAAACAGTAAGGGGTCCACTAGATAGCTTTTACTTTAAAACAGATTCTGTAAACTTTTTCTGTTAAGGTCTAGATAGTAAATACTAGGCTTTGCCAGCCATACATTTTCTGTTAAAATTTCATAACTTTGCCATTGTAGCATGAACAAAGCTATAGGTAATACTTAAGCAAATGAGCATGGCTACTCCAATAAAACCTTACTGATTAAAGCAGGCATCAGGCTGCAGTGTGATGTAAAAGTTGTAGTTGTTGTTCAAGCCCCACTTTAAAATTAAGCCTGCTGCTTTTTCTTCAAAAAAAAAAATAAATAAACCACTACTAGAGTGGATGTCAGCAAACTGGAAGAGTAGACAGCTTCAAGTTCTTGCCCCACATCTCTAGACACATTAAAAAATAAGCAGAACCTGTCAGAACCAGCAATGCAGAACTCTGGAAAACAGTCAAAGTTTTAAAGCTACCAAGAGAATAGAGAACCAGAAAAAGAGCAAGTTAAAAATTATAGGAAAGCATTGTGGTTTTTTTCCCTTCCCTTGTCTTCAAATCAGTAACAGTCTTAAAGATGGCAACTTCCATTCCCAGTGTGGGATCTAGTCTCTGGTTCCAGAAGGAACAGAGAACTTATTTAGAAAGTTTTGTGTATGTCTGTTCAAGGCCATTTGAAAGACAGAGTAGTTTTGGTTTGCCTAATGTGGAACCCACTCAGGGCAGAAAAGTAACAGGCAATGGTTGAATACATGTAAGGGTAACTAACAATCTGAAATGACTTCAGACAAAATATTATGGTTGAGCTATGTAATAGAATGCCTAAGTCCTCAAAGGAAAAGCTGGAGATAATTTCTTGAGATATTCAGGAATTCAAAAGCACCATGTATGCAGGGGAATTTAAAAAGCCATGTGCATAGGCAGAGAAAGGCACATGCTCCGAAAATACTGGAGGAGACCCTAATTTTTCACCTCTTACTGATGTCTTGGCTCAGTGCAAGACTGGCTAACGTTGGAAGAGTACCACAGCAAGAGACAACCTGGAAAAAGCTGAAAAAAAATTTTAAACTACTGGCATTCAAAGAAATCTGTGTCAAAATATTAGTTGAATATAAGCCAAAGAAATAGAGACTTCAGTGACCACAAACAAGATATACAGTCTTTTCAAAATCCCTTGGGAAGGTCACTAACTGAGCTAAATTAGATAACTTTCAACTATTACAAATGAGGAAGCCCTGGGGGAAAGGGAATACTGATTTCTAGAATACCTTCATTATAATATTAAAATTACAGGTATCAACAACAACAAAAAATCTCAAGACATACAAAGAAAGAGGTAACTATAGTTCATTAAAGAGAGCAAATTAAACAGACACAAACCAATGCCGAGGTAGTCTAGTCATTGGATTTACTAAACAAAGATTTTAAAAGAACTGTCTTTGGGTGCCTGGGTGGCTTACTCTGTCAAGCATCCAACTCTTGATTTCAGCTCAGGGTCATGATCTCATGATTCATTAGATCAAGCCCTGCATCAGGCTCTGTGCTAACAATGTGGAACCTGCTTTGGATTCTCTCTCTCCTTCTCTCTGTGCCCTTCCCTCACTTGCACTCTCTCTCTCTAAAACAAAAACAAAAACAAAAACAAAAACAAAACAAAACAAACTATATATATATATATATATATATATATATATACTGTCTTAATCTCAAAAAGCCAAAGAAAACACTGGACAAAGAACTACAGGAAAAAGGGGAAAACAATGCATAATAATTTCAATAAACAGATTAAAAATAGAGAGAGAAACAAAGGAAAAAATCTAGAGTTAAGATGTACAGTAACTAAAATGAACATCACACTAGAGAGGATCAATAGCAGATGTGAACAGGCAGAAGAAGAAATCCATCAACTAAAAGGTAAGACAACTGAAATTATTGAATCCGAGGGACCGACAAAAAAGAATGAATAAAACTGAACAGATCCTAAGACATCTATGTGATACCATCAAAAAGATCAAAGTTTGCCTTACAGGAATCCCAGAAATAGAAGAAAGAAAGAAATGGATAGAAAGAGTATTGAAAGAATGGTGTCTGAAAATTGTCAAATTTGATGAAAGACATGAATCTATGAATCCAAGAAACTCAATGAATTCTATGTAATATAAACTAAGACAGATCCACACTGAGACATATTATAATGAAACTGTTGAAAGCCAAAGGGCAAAGTTTAAAACCAGCAAGAAGGAAGTAACTTGTCACACATAAGGCATTCTCAATAAGATTATCCATCAATTTCCCATCAGATATCATAAAGGCCAGAGGCAGAGGAATGACATATTTAAAGAGCTGAAAGAAAATTTAGGTAAGGAAAAGAAATAGAAGGCATTTGGAAATTTAAGAATTAAAGCTATATTCACAGGTGACATGATTCTACACAGAGAAAATTTCACAAAAATCAACACACAGAAAAAAAAAAACAGAACTATAAATGAACTCAGCAAAGTTGCAGAGTACAAGATGAACACACAAAACCAGTTCTATTTATATATACTAACAATGAACAATCCAAAAGGGAAGTTAAGAAATAAATCTCATTTACAATACCATCAAAATAATGAAAGACCTAGAAATAAATTTCACCAAAGAGGTAAAACACTTGTATAATAAAAACTGTAAGACGTTGATGAAATAAATTAAAGAAACTAAAAAAATGGAAAGACTTAGAAGACTTAATGTTGTTAGGATGTCAATACAACCAAAAGCAATCAATAGATCCAATGAAATTCCTATCAAAATTCATCAAATAACCATTTTGCAGAAAATGAAATTTTATATTCATATGTAGTACTCACATTTCTTGTTTTCAAAACATACCACATGCTAGAAAAATAAAAAGAAAATCAGTAAAGACAGACTCACAGACCAAAAGAATAGAATAGAAACTCAAGAAATCAATCTATACATCTATAGCCAATGGGTTTTCAACAAGGGTGTCAAAAAGAATAGTGTCTTCAACAATGATACTGGGATAACTAGACTTCATTAAAATTAAAAAGTTTTGTGTGTCAAAGGATATTAAAAAAAGGAGGAAAGACAATCCATAGAATGAGAGAAAATTTGCAAATCATGTATCTGGTAAGGGGTTACTATCTAGAATATATAAAGAATTCTACCACTCAACAACAAAAAGCCAAGCAACCCATGTAAAAAGTGACAAAGATTTAAATAGGTATTTCATCAAAGAAGATAAAGATCTCATAAGCACTTGAAAGTATTCTCAATACAATCAGTCACCATTTGATTTGATGCAAATCAAAACCCCAGGGTATGAGATGCCATGTCACATCTACTAGGGTAGTTGTAATAAAAACAAACAAGCAAACAAACAAACTTGAGGGGCACCTGCATGGCTCAGATGATTAAGTGTCCAACTCTTGATTTTGGCTGAGGTCATGATCTCATGATTCATGAATTGGAGCCCTGTGTCAGACTCTGCATTAACAGTGCAGAGCCTGCTTGGGAATCTCTCTCTCCTCTCTCTTTGCACCCATCTCCCCACATTATCTCTAACTCTCTAAAAATAAATAAATGAAGTTAAAAGTTTTGAAAGTAATACGTGTTGACAAGGATGTAGGGAATTTGGAACCCTCATATGTGGTGGTAGAAATTTAAAACAGTGGAGCTGCTGTGAAAAACAGTTTGACACTTTATCAAAAAGTTAAATATAGAATTACTATATGACTCAAAGACTCCAGTCCTAGGTATATGGCCTAAAGAATTGAAAACAAAGACTCACAAAGACATTTTTATACCAGTGTTCATAGCAACATTATTTACAATAGCTTGAAGATCAAAACAACCTAAGTGTCTGTTGACAAATGAAACAAAATGTGGGTTATACATACAATGGAATATTATTTATCCATAAAAAGAGTAATATTCTCACACACACTACAACATGGATGAACCTTGAAAAGATTATCTCTAAGTGAAATAAGCCAGATATGAAAGGACTAACAGTGTATGATTCTACTTCTATGAAATATCTAGAATAGGTAAATTCATAGAGGTTACAAATTACCAGGGGATGCTTAGAGGGAGGACCTATTCCTTAATGTTTCTGTTTGGGGTAATGGAAGGTTTTAGAGATAGACAGTGGTGATGGTTGTACAAAGTTGTGAATATAATTAATGCCACTGAATTGTACACTTAAAAGTAGCTCAGGGCACCTGGGTGGATCAGTCAGTTAAGCCTCCAACTTCAGCTTAGGTCATGGTCTCACAGTTCAAGCCCTGCATTGGGCTCTGTGCTGTCAGCTGTCTGTCTGTCTGTCTGTCTCTCTCAAAAATAAATAAACATTAAAAAAAATAAAAAATAAACATCATTTGTGGATTTTGGAAATGCTATCCCATTTCATGCTGAACATGGCAGTTAATTTCAAAATCTACTTTTCTTTATATTTTTGAGCAGTTCTGTAAAAGCATACCAACAAAATCTATGGTGTCTAGTCAAGTAAATATTCTTTTACCTTTGATAGTAACATCATTTGTTCCTTTTTGGGAGATAATTACATTTTTTCAAGCCCTGGAAGAAACCATTCAGCCTTGAATTGGATCTTGAATCAGATCTAGTTCCGTGTTATACATTAATCTATAGGATAAAATTTTTGAAAAAAAAATTTTGGTGTTGATTTTTCATGAAGGAGAGTAACTTGGAATTTCACATTTATGCATAGATCATTTACTATCTATGTGCAACTTTCCTTTATAATTTAACTTGTCCTGCCCAGAAGGCATGGAAAACCAGCCACATATATCAACTGCCTTCCTAGCTCTAGATGATTGACCCTACGGGAGCCACCTAGTCCAATAGACACAACCATTACAATTTAGAACTAAGAGGCTGTACATATTTTATATTGAAGGCTAGAACTAAAAGACTGAGTAGACTCAGAGGTGGAGGGAAGTATCTTGAATCACACATAAATGTTGAAAGAGGACGTTGGCAGCTCTGAGAAATGGAGAGCCACCTCACTCCTGATCTCTCTCCAACACACCACAAAGTACAGCTACACTCTTTTACGATTCTAGGACATGGGTACTCCTACAATAAGCTGCCTTTTTATGCCTACACTTGTTTAAGTTAGTTTCTATTCCTTGCACCAAAGAATCTGAATAGAACATATTGAGACTGAGACATATTGGTTTAAATTGTAAAATAGGCATAGCCTTTACAACTTCAAAGACATTTTATGCTTATGGAGGGCCATTTCATATACTTGCCTCTATTACCTTAAGGGTAAATATTTAATCTCCTCACCACTCTGGGATTCTTTGTGAAATCACATAAGAAACATTAAAAGTCTCACTGTTCACATGTGCTAATACCTCATGTACAAAATCCATAGCAAATACTCATACAGCTTCCACATGAATTTTCTCAGCAACACATGGTACCCAGATGCTGAAAAGGGTGATGCACACAGTCCTCCCCAAAGGAAGCGACACCCTCCATCTAGGTGGCAGCAAACTCAGACCGAGTGAAAACAACCCGGGAAGCCTCTCACTGGAGGATCCAGCTCTGTGTCTCCGGGGTGGTTCACTTTTCTAACATACACTCAGTCTGCAGCATGACACATGCCTGACAGCTTGCAACTTCTAAATAGACGAACAGACTCCAGCTCTAAAGCACCTTTTGAAAATTGCAGGGGGTTTAGATAGTGTGGTGTCAACACAATCATGAGAAGTTCCCAAAGATGAACTGGACTCGTCGCCTTGTTCATTTTGCTGCCAAGCTGGAAGAGTATTTAGCAAAGCTTAAAAAGTTGAATCCCACCAGACTAAGCAATGAGCTTTATCACTGCTGCTCTGACAGCAGTGGCAGTGTTGTGTATATGTGAAAAGAGCTATATTATACCACTGCTGGCAACAGCCGTAAAGGGATTAAACTCAGACAAGGAATAATGTGCAATTAGCCTGGAGTTCTCACCTTCTATTGAAGAGGAAATTCAATCATATGTTTCTAAGCATCAAGGATGTGCCACCAGACTCATACTAGTGGAGATGGCTTTTTAGTTTTTCCCCACTTTGTAGTTATAACATTTCAAAAGGGAGGAATGTCATGTACAGCCATGTTTGTGGACTCTTCATGGTAATCTTCATGGCAAAGTGAGCCAAAAACCCATAGTGGATGAGAATGGCTAAGAACGGCTATGCCGTGGTCCCCCACTTAGCCCCACACACCTGGGTCTGCTGATGATCCAGATCAGTAAATCTGTCCTCCTCTGGTGGGCAAGCTTGATGCTGGTTTATTAATTTCTCCTAAAAGCAAAGCAGATTCTGCTGAGACAGTAGTTTGCCTTCTAATGAGGCATCGCATGAACTTTCATGGAGACATTTCCCTAAGTCATGACATTTCTCCATGTTCTCAGGAAATAACATTAGGGGCGCCTGGGTGGCGCAGTCAGTTAAGCGTCCGACTTCAGCCAGGTCACGATCTCGCGGTCCGTGAGTTCGAGCCCCGCGTCGGGCTCTGGGCTGATGGTTCAGAGCCTGGAGCCTGTTTCCGATTCTGTGTCTCCCTCTCCCTCTGCCCCTCCCCCGTTCATGCTCTGTCTCTCTCTGTCCCAAAAATAAATAAACGTTGAAAAAAAATTTTTTTTAAAAAAGAAAGAAAAACAACTGCAGAATTTGTGAAGAAGAATGAACATTTATTTTACCCCATGGAAAACCTAAAATTCTTGCTTTATTTCTTCCAAGTTGATCCTGAGACAGAGGGACCTGATGGTGACCAGTGGCATAAAGATTGGCATCTCCTTGTGATGTTTAGGGTGACAGAAAAGGAGAGGTTCCCCGGAGGAGTTCTCTGTGGCACCAGTGCCATCTGACTTTTGCTACTGAATGTGTGTGTGTGTCTTTGTGTGTGTCTTTTCCATTCTCCATTTCCTTTTGCAAGTTCTACTGATTGAAAAGATGTACCAACCTGGAAATTTTAAATTTTCTTGTATTTGCAGTAGTAGTCAGGAAGTAGAGATGACACTTTAGTTTCCTGCCATAAATTTAAAGGGAAAATTAAACTACCTAAAATCATCTACATGGAATTTTTTCTTTAGTCAGGATGGGTGTGAAAGGCAGCAAGCAGTGGCTGGCAGTGATAAGAGGGGAGAAAAAGATGAGAAAGACATTAAATGAGGGGAAAAACCCATGGAGGTTAAACAAAAGAATAATATCTCTAAGCGCACACTTCACTCAACCATACTCCCTTGGAATGTAGACTTCGCATTCATGAGTCCTGTATCCTTATTCTCAACTCCCTAGCACAGAAATAATTATAATCCCTCACACAAATCAGGCACATATTCAAGAATATAGTATATAGAATTCCAGACAGAAAAGAAAGTCATGAATAAACTGCTCTTTTAAAACCGTCTCTAAATCATAAATGGAGGGCTTATTTGTCACTAGAAGGTTAACCCACTTTAAAATACAAACCATGCATCAGTTTTGTATAGTCCATGGGAAGAATTGTTCTAATTCTCCTAAGAGGAAACACAGAGTCTGTGCCTTGGGTGAAATGTATAGACTCTCAGCTCATCATTCAGCTACACGAAGGCACCCGAATGGGTCACATCACTCAGGTAAATATTTGCATGCCTGCCTCCACCCAGGTCTCTTGCTGCTGTGTAGACCCAGCTTTAACAATTTTACAGGCTTCAACCTGTCTGCTTTTCAGAGAAAGTACTGAAATTCTTTAACAGCAATAATAGCAATAGCTGCTATTTGTTAAGTGCTTACTCTTTGCCTGGAATTTAAAGCATATTTCTTCAAAGTCTCCACATGCATCCCAGAGACATCTGATCTTATTCTATAGAAGAGTCAGAGAGATGAAGGCATGGCCCCACGTTACACACCTGGGGATAGCAGAACTCAGACTGTGAGGCCCTCACTCAGCTTTCACAATCACAGAATTTCCTCAGACAAAAAACATTTATGAAGAAACTATTCAATTTGGGGGAGTGGGAAGTAATTTTACCTCAGAGACACACAATGCTTTTTGTTAAGGTTCCCTAAGAAGTAATCATTTAGAAGTTCCTACGATTCTGGTGTTTAAAATGAACTGTGGTCTTGTGGGTCTGGGTACAAGGTTTGGAGACAGACCTATTTTGTTGGGGTCCAACTTCAGCACTTACACACTGTTCAATACGGACTAGTAACTCAACCTTTATCATCTTCAGTTTTCTCCTGAGTGAAGTGAGTATACCAACCAAAGCACCTCCCTGAGGTATTGGGATTATTGGACAAATTAAAGCATATTAAATTGGCTTCTGAGTCATAACCACTTATGAATTATTATTATTGTTTTAATGTGATTCTCAGAGTGGTTGTTTTTGTTCATTGCTGTCAGATATGTATGAAAGCTTGATGAGATTGTGTTCTTCTTTTCCAATATTGATAAAGATTGGTTAAGTCTTTCCATGAAAACATGCTCTACAGAACTTTTGATCTGATCATCATGCCACTTAAGCATATGCATTTTCCTGCTGATAATCTACATTTACACATATTCACCTATTTATGTATCCCCACTGTGTTGGTGTCCTGTTGGATTATGAATGCATAGGTACCTTATTCATTCTGCCGTTATTGGGAATGTATTTGGCTTGACCTAACAACACTGTACTTGCCTTCCCTGACAGCACTTGATTCTAGGAGCATTTGTCCCAGCCCCAGGCCCTGCTACCTAAATGACCACATTATAGATAACTATAGGATTTCTGGCCAAAGAAGACTAAACCAAGGGATGACCCTTAATAAAACGCAAGCACCCAGTTTATGACTAGTCACCTAACTAGGGCCAGCCTGAAGAAATGTCTGTCCAGTTATAAGTTTTGAATAATGTGCCAAGCAACAGGACAAAAATGGCATAAACATATGCATGCCCCCCAGGCTCTTCCCCTTATCCACTCCTACATATCTCTATTGGCCTCTTAATTCCTTCCCTCTATTGAGAATTCTTCCTGTGTTAGAAAGTTCCTTTACCCTTTTGTGATGAAGAATTGAAAAAAAAATATCAAGTAATCAAATTAAAAAGAATTTTTATGGATGGATTTTTGAAAAACAGCAGTAGGAACAGAAGATCTAAAGAGTAGCAAGTGGTCAGGGGAATTGACCTTTTGTGAGATAGGTGGGGAGCAAGAGAGAAAATAAAGGGGATGTTCTTTTTGGAGGAAAGTGAGAGGCTTTTGAGAGGTACAGAAGGTTAGTAATAAGAGACTAAATCTTTTAATAATCATTGCTGAAAACTCTGTGAGGTCCATTTGGACAGAGACTCTTACTGAATTTGGGACTGAACTACTTGGATCACAGGGCCAGCAGAGGATGTAATTTCAGGAAGTGTGTGAGACCACAGAATGTCTCAAATAGTAATGCAAGCTGATGTAAAATAAACCAGAGGAAAGCCATGGGTGGCCATAATAGGTCACATGCAATCTGAGAACATAAGAGACAGGTTCGAGTTACCAACCAAGGAAGGGGATTGGCAGAGAGAAGGAATGAAGTAGATGGCCAAAGAAAGAGTTTTACTGGTCCTGCTGGGCTAAGAATTCCTTAAACTCCCTAAAATAAACTCCCTTTTTGTTGAGGTGATATTGAAAGTCTTTGTATTTTGATACTCCAAGAGACTAAAAGGAGAGTTCCAAGGACTTCAAGATGACATGGGGCTAAATCCCTGCCCTTAAAGAACTTCTCTTTAGAGTACCTAATGTTGCAGTAATTCACAGCTACCCCATGGAAGGTCCATGTGTCAAGGAACTGATGGCCCTGCCCACAGTCAGGGATGACCCAGGCAGGCCAACCAACATATGTTGAGTCTGAAAATGGAGAATCTCCCCATCGAGAGTTGATAGGACTGTAGCCTCAGAAGACACTTGAATGGCACCTTTGTGAGGCACCCTGAGATAAGTTGCACCTGGATTTTTGACCTGTAGAAACTGAAGTAACAAGTGTTTATTGTTTAAGCCACTAAATTGTGGGGATAATTTCATACAGCAGGAGATACCTCATAAACAGAGTTCATCTTCTAAAAAGTAGGAATCTGATGGAGAAAGAAAAGACAGGTGAAGAGAAGAGCTTGTTGGCTTTTCTGAGAACAAGATTTGGCCTTAAATTCAAGGCTGGTTGAGTTTGCTGAATCGACAAGGCAGAGCTATCACATGGGTCATGGTGATGTGGGTGATGTCTCTACCACAATCTCCAGGACCCTATATCATCCTCCAAATTCTCAGTGGTCTGTCAAAGGGTGTACTTTCAGCTTTATGTAAATCCTTCCAAGGAAAATAGTGAAGAGAATGTGGACAAAAAAAAGGGCCCACCAAGCAGGAAAGACTACCAATCCTTATTTCCTGCCCTGGAAAGAGATGAAATAGGGTCCTCCATAAACATCCATTTTAGTGTCCTTCCAACCTTCAGTCACTTGCTTCCTCTCTCCCACTTGCCAATTTCCACTTTAATTTCCTCTGATGAATGATGAATACTCTATACTGATGCAGACTGATATTTGAAATCTGTTTTAAGTCTTAACCTGGTTAATCAAGCCTTTACTAGAACATCTTTCCTTAAGAAGTAGGGATCCCTATTTGTGTGCTGAGAAACAAAAGACAGAAAGAAATGAGGACCAAGAAACAGAGACAGAGAGAGAAATTAACAAAAAATTCATAGGCTGGAAACATATAGATAATCCAGAACACAGAACTTACAGACCTTAGGGTAGTTGTGTAACCTGCGAAAACCAATCAACCTCCTGGACATTTGGGCCTTTGTCAGTTTTTTTTCTATCAGCCCCAATGCAAGTTTTATTTAGTAAAATAAATCAATGCATTCTACTTCAGTATCAGTCAGCCTGAGAAACAGTGGAATTGACTCTTAAAGAAAGCCAACAATAATCAACTTTGACATGATTTCTATTTATTCTTCCTCCACCCCCTCCTTTTGATTAAGTACTTTTTGAATTTTGAAAAGAGCTTCATGAATCATTCTGTGGACGCTTAATATTAATAGTAATGGGATTTATTCTGTTGAAATGGTTTCATTATCATGCCAGCTGCCAAGCTTGTGTCTCCAAATAGGCTTCTGGAAATAGAATCTTCTAAATACCTTTCTTGCAGGAAAACTGCAGACTAAACATGGGAAAATATACAAATATTTCTGAGGTTCACACTAAGATCAACATAAACTGACAACTCAAGCTTATCAAACACTCATAGCTTATCCCTTATGCTCCAGCTATGGATGTCTTCAGCCTCCTCGTCTCCACCAAACTTTCTGTAAACTTGGGACATTCCCCTTCCTTAAATGATTTTTTAACCTACCTAAACCATGCCTCTTCCACTAAAACTTTTCTCACTCTCTTCAATCAAAAATAATGTCTTCCCATTTTGTGTGCATTTGCTATGTCCCCATCTGTCCTCTCTAGAACACTGTAAGCTCCTAGAACATCAAGTCTGTGTCTGTGCTGTAGCACCCAGCACCTGAAGTAGAACAATCATCCAACACACCTATGTTGAGTTCCACAGAGTTCAACTCAACTGAGTTCCACAGTTCAACAATCCACAGAGTTCCACAGCCCTTTTATGGGCATACAAAAAAGGCAAGTCACAGCAAGCAACACAGAAACTAGAATGTGCCTTTCTAGGTGCATTCTCTCAAACTAAGTGAATTAAAATTAAATTTTACAAACCAAAAACTATGGTTCACAGGCATTATTGAGCCCATCAAGTGGGTTTAAGAAAACCTTCTAAAAACGAAGGTCACAAGAGGAAGAATGAGCTAATTTGCACATTAGCACACAAGGTAGAGAGATTTCCCCAGCCTTGAATACTGTAGGATTTACTGCTTGATTACATGTGTGCCTAACTCTGTTCCAAGTTTCCCAAGGTAGGGACCATGCTTCATCTTTTATTTCCTTCAAATAGCACCTTGTATGGTGTTGAATACATAAGAGATTCCCAATAATTATGTTTTTCATAAATTAGTGATGGAAAAAGGAAAGAAAAAGGAGAAAAAGCAGACATGAAATACACAGGCCCTGACAAATTCAGGTTAGACATAATCATCTTTCCTTAGATATTTTTTGAGCAAATATCTTGACAAGTGACAAACTGACTTGTCTGTGTGCTTATGCATATATGAGTATATGAGTGCACACGGGAATTCAGTCACGTTTAAAGTGTGCAAGAAGAGCTGAATATGTAGAGGAACGCTTTATCCTTTGTGCAAATCTGAATTTTCCCTCAGTAGTCTGGCTTCCTGTGTGAAATTCCCAAATCAATTCCCGTTTTTACTTGCCTTTCCAGGGAGTGGAGAAACTGTGGGTTCCTTGGGGAGAAGCATTTGCCTCACTTACCCTGATCCTTGTTTAGAGGGACTATGCAACAGACAGAGTGCCAGATGGCAGCCATGAGGAGAAACCTAAATTTCCAAAGGCAAATGTGAGGAAAACGCCAAAATTCTGCCTCAAAAACAAATGGAACAGAACCCAGCAGCTGGCCTGGCCCCAGGCAATGTCAAGTGGGCCAGTTTGATATCTGGTATCCTCTCTCTCTAAGGAAACAAAACCCTGTTGTATTGCTGTCAGAATTTTTTTCTTGCTTTTCTATTTTTCTGATTTTCTGGGGAGAAAAGTCTTCTCTCAAAATATGTTTTGTTTTGGTTAAAAAAAAAAAACAACCCTCATGTGTAAACTTCTCTCAACACGGATACATGGTAGGGGCACCTGGCAAAGTACCACATCTGTTCTTTTTCCTCCCAAGTGCCTCTGCCTCCTTTCCACCCTTATTTCTTTCTACTGGGGAGATCGAGAAATTGATCTTCTTCCAATCCCATTCCGTTTCTTTGATCCTCTCCCTTTTTCTCCTCCATTTCTTTCTGTTCAGAGAACTGGAAAAGAGATTTTTTTTTAATTAAAAAAAAAAAAAGGAAGAAAAAGAAAGGGAGAAAGGTCTTCCTGCTAGAGGAAGTAGGAATATAGGAAGAGAAAGAGGAAGAAATTGGTGGAAAACCTTCACAATGTTGCCTGGAACTGGTTTTGTGTCATTAATCCTACAACACTCCTTTCACTGGGTGTAGCAGTTCTCAGATTAAAAAAAAGAAAAAAAAAACTATTCTCATTAAGTAAACCTTTGTGGAACTAAGGTGACTGACTACTTGTACTGAATTCTCTGTTTGGAATTTAATATTATCCATTCACTGTCCACAGGAATCCATCTTGAATAGCTGCATAAAACATAATGTGTATATGATATGGTGCGCTAAGCCAAGGAGGAAATAAAATAAATATTTATTGAACACTTACTCTGTTCTCATCTAGTATCTGGTCAACCAGTGTGACCCTGTGAGACCACATTACCTGTTGTTAGCATGTTCACGGGAGAGAAACAGGAGCTCAGAGGACACGTGGGTATCGAGGATATTGCTTAAGTCAACCCTGTTGGGTAGTCGCAGGGTAATATTTCTTATTTGCCTCTATTTGACATTTTTTCATTTATGTTATGTTTGTTTGCTTGTTCCCTCAACAAACATCTACTGGCATATTTGGTACCTACCAAATATGTGCCAGGTATTTTGGGGAACACAATGGAATCAAGACAGGCAAGATCCATGAAGGAGTTGACATTTACTTGTACCTGGCCTCAAATCAGTGGCTTATAAAAATGAAATGGTTTTATTTCTCCCTGTCACTGCCTTCATCAACACACATCCCTTTTCTGCACATCAGATCTTCAGCACTCCCTCTTTTTTTTCTTTTACGTCTACTAGATTTAAATCCCCATCCTATATCCAGTTGAAAAACCTACCTCATCCCCTCCCTGCTGCACGAGCCAGGCTTGAGGTCTGGGGGATTTGAGGACAGAAGTTCCATTTCTGGATTTCCCCTCTTCCTCCCTAAGGAGGTGCTAATGCTGATATTGATATTTGTCTTCTGAAACTCCTAGAGGAGTTTTCCCAAACTCTTCTGAAAAGTTGGGAAACCCTGCCAAAAGCCAGCCAAGCACTTCCTGTGGGCAGATGTCTACTCTGCCCAAGCCTAAGCCAGTTGTAAACACGAAAGCTGCATTGTCCTGGAAGAACCGTCTGCCCAAATCAAAGCATTAGGCTTAATGGGACATTAGGATGACTGATTTCAATCATTTGGCTCAATCTGATGTGAGAAAAAGAATAAAGAGAGAAACAACAGACCAAGAGCAACAATAAAGAATTAGAAATACAATGAAAACTTCATAAGCAAGTGCTTTTTGTGCGCATTTTAAATGCTCCAAATATATTCCATTTATTTCTGTAAATTCTAAAATGAATTTTCAATTTAAGATTATTATGTACTAGATGGTTACATGTTCAGATCAGTTGACTTCTAAGCAATCGAGTATTTTTATAGCTGGTTAGAGAATAGAAGCAGAGGTGTAAAATTTCTCAAAGGAATTTAATGAGGTGCTAACTTAAAAAATTAATGATAATGATGTGAATTTCAGTAGCAATGAGTAAGTTTCTACAAAGTCCTGAGAATAATCACACTCAAAATGCTCAGTGGGGACTCTGAATTCTGACACATGGGAATAAACAGGGCCCCATCTCAGGTGGGAAGACAAGGCTGAGTTGGAGTCACAGGTCAGAGGACAGCAGCCTGACAGAAGGATCTCTAAAGATACAAATAAGCACAAGAATTATGCTCACCCAAGGGGAGCAGATTCTCAGGATTTTCAAGAAGCAAAGGAAGAGGCTTTTGACTTTTTAAGGAATTTTTTAATGGTGGTAAAATAAACATTACAAATTTCCTTAGAAGGTGTAGTAGCACTGGGACCTATGGTGTGTTGACATGGCAGCTTGACTGGATCTCACCAGGAGAGACCAGGAGGAAGAATGTGCAGCCCCCCTCCTCCTCCCTCTCTCCAATGTCTGCCCATGTTCCCCATAGGCCGAACACAACGGAAGTCGCAAGGCAGAATGATGTGGTCCATACTCTATGAGCCTGCCAGAATGCACAGCATGCTACAGGTGGGTGAGGGATAAATCAGAAGGGCATATGCAATATATTGCAACACTGACTGTCACAGCGACCCTACCTGGGGTCCTTGGTCAGTATACCTAGTGAAGAGTTGGGTTACATGATTGAAATACCTCTCTGAGACTCCCAGAAATAGCAGGTAGTCGGTGAAGGGGTGATGGAGCACCATAAGGCCCAGACGTTCTGTGTAAGCAAACTAAGCCTCAGAGATGACTTGGAGTTAGCAAGGTCCAGCAATTACTGTCAACCCGACTGCATTTACAGCCACAAGTTTCTTTTTTTTTTTAATTTTTTTTTCAACGTTTATTTATTTTTGGGACAGAGAGAGACAGAGCATGAACGGGGGAGGGGCAGAGAGAGAGGGAGACACAGAATCGGAAACTGGCTCCAGGCTCTGAGCCATCAGCCCAGAGCCCGACTCGGGGCTTGAACTCCCGGACCGCGAGATCGTGACCTGGCTGAAGTCGGACGCTTAACCGACTGAGCCACCCAGGCGCCCCTACAGCCACAAGTTTCTATTGCCAGGATGCTTGTGTTACACGAATGTATTAATTGGCTACAGAGGTCTAGTTATGTTTAAAGTGTAACCTTACAGCTAAAGTTTTATGTTTCCTCGTAAGAAGGGTCTCCTCCTCCCAGCTCCTCTGCCAGAGCTGTAGGCTTTGAATGGCTTCCTTAACCCAATATCTGAAGAAATCCTATCACCCTCACTCTGACACTTGTTACAGGGAAGCCAGTTCCTTCATGGTGAAATACAGTGATCCCTGTCTCACGGGCCGGTTAAGAGGACCCAAGAAGCCAGTGTACATCAAAGTACTTTGTGACCTGTAGGGTATGATAGACATTGTGACCCACAGACACAACAGCAGAGACAACTTGGTGCCCTGAGTTCTGTTCATCATCAATACCCAATCTTTTCATCCAAAGGTTTCTTAGTGGTATTTGGGACATAGTACCTTAGCCAGGGACATTTGGGAAAAGTTAATACATTTTATACTTTAACACTAAGCAAGAAAAATGGATCATACAGGAAATGCAAGTCTGACTGCCGACGCACAGGTTTCTGGCCTGCCACAGCTGATTCCTCATCTCAAGGCTCACCTTCTTTCCTGCAGTTCCCAGGGTCTGGGAGGTTTGACTGAGCCCTTCACCACATACCTGCTGGTCAGAAACAGCAACACCAGTGCTCTGCCTCTGTCATCACCCTGAAGAACACTGAGACTCATGGGAAAGAGTTGGTGCTCCCTTTATTTCTGTCTGTCTGCACAGCCCAGCAGCACTATGTGCCATGATGGAAACTGTCAAGAAGCCAGAACTTCTGGATGGTCTGTGAGAGGCTCAGTGTGTGATCTGGATGGTGGGTGAGTGTGCTGAGGGCCAGGGACAGGCTAGACTTGTGACTTTACTTGGCTCACTGGTTTAGGTGGTGCCAGTGCTGTGAATTTAATCCAGGTAAATCTGTAAGAAGCACACACAAAGACTGGTGCATTTTTGGAGACTTTCCAGGCTCCTTAATTTGCAATCCTTTCCTATTTCATGTCATGTCTCCCTGTGTGTTCCCTGATGCATGAAGGTCACCACTTGTTATCTGCTTACCCAAGACAGAAAGTTGGAAGTCATTTTCATTCTTCTCCAACCTTACCTTTGCCCCATACAATCACTCATCAGTTCCTGCTGGCTCTCCCTTCTTAATATGATACTTCCAAAAAGCCTTCTGCTTCTCCCTCTTCCCAATGTCCCTTCCTAACTCTGAGAAATAATCCCAAGTGGTCTCTCTGCTTAGACTCTCCACTGTCCCATTCATTCAGGCCTCAGCTAGAAGGTAGCTTCCACTAGCCTCCCATTATGGTCAGAACGAAGCTCCAGCCTCTTAACTCAGAAGATGAAGGTCTGCAGGCTCAGACTGTGAGTTGGCTCCAGCCTCATATTTCTCTTTAACCAACCACCTCACACTCTTCTCCAGAGCTGGAGCTACTTTCTGTCCTTTGACTGATTTTGCCTTGTGGTCCTTTCTACCTATAATGCCTGTTCCATTTTACTAGCTAATACCTTCTCACCTTCCAAGCCTCAGCATCTGTATCAGATCCTTCTTCTGAACATGTTCCTGATCGCCCAAGAGAAGGCTGAAAACCTTTTTGGTGATCCTACAGTACTTCTCTTGCCTTTGCCATTCTGACTTGCAATTCCTTGTTACTTTTCTGCCTCTCCCACTGAATTGTTCACATCTTGATGAGGGAATTTATGACTTGTTCACTATTTGATCCTCAACATCTAGTATAGTAGCTTGTACACAATGGACCATCTATTTGAATGAATGATTGAATGGGTAATATAATGTTTAGGAACATAGACTCCAGATCCAGAATGTCTGGATCCAAGTCTTTCTTCTGACATTTAGCAACTTTATGAACTCCATCAAGTTACTTGCCTTGTCTGTGCCTCAGTTTCCCCGTTTATAAAAGATTTCAGTATGAAAGAGAAGTTGCATTTAAAGAAACTCCATACTAGATAAAGTTCTCATATGATGAGTCATTTAGTAAGATAGCTATCCATTCACTAACATACCTGAAGCTCCTGTCTTCTCTCTGCATATCTAAATCCTATCCATCATGATTCCACTATTAATCTATTTCACTATCAAACCTTCCCTGTGCACCCCATTATAAAGGACTTTCTTCTTCTACACACTGACACAACTCTCATATCCTCTTCACCTTGTGTGTTCCCCTATGCACATGGCCTTGTATTTTAGTATGATAGGCATGTGCATATTTTTTTATGATCCTTGTGCATAAGAGTGATATCTTGCATTTTTCTGTGCCTTCACAGTGCCTAGCAATGTGGATTGTAAACGAGGCACCTCATGTAGGCCTGTAGGTAGAATTCAGATTTTCACTAATGAGATTTACTTCCCATGAGGTATAAGTAAACTCAAACTGGTTGCTTAGAAGGAAGTATGGACCCCAACTCCAGCTTCAAGAAATGGCACTTTCATTTGTATCCATTTTCAAATGCTAAAAAAGAGACTCCTTGATAAGGAGAAATGGAGCTGAAACATCATCTTCTTAGCAAGCAAGGAAAGGTTCTTTTCTGAGTGCTTTGGACTTTCAACACATAGAGAATCAAAAAAGACATGAAGAAAGAGAAGAGGGTGTATGTACATGTGTAAGTGTGTGACTTTAGGGGCATCTGGGTGGCTCAGTCACTTAAACATCCAACTTCAGCTCAGGTCATGATCTCATGTTTCGGTTCGTGAGTTCGAGCCCCATGTCAGGCTGTGTGCTGACAGCTCAGAACCTGGGGCCTGCTTCAGATTCTGTGTCTCCCCTCTCTCTGTCCTTCTCCTGCTCACACTGTCTCTCTCTGTCTCTCAAAAAATGAGTAAATGTTAAAAGAAATTTTTTTAAGTGTGTGACTTTAAGTCACCTTCCATGTAAATGTTCTCATGAGAAAACTGATCAGCCTTAATCATCAAGTCCTATGACAATAAATAAATAAATAAATAAATAAATAAATAAAATAAAAATAAAACAAGAGTCACTGTCTCAGCCAGGACTGCAAAGCAAATAACCTACTGGGGATTCCAGACTCATGGTTCTACAAGTTCGTAGCTTTTAAGTGGATCTAATGTAAAACCAGACCATAGCTATAGGTTCAGGGAACATCTTGGTTGTTATTAACTCATCTCCATCCACTCATAAGTAAATCCACTACTTTGCAACACCTATAACCAAGTGATTTTCGAAAAACATGCCAGGAAAGTGTTCTTTTCTCACCAAGTATATTTTAAGCTTGCTTTATATTTCTACCTTATGAAATAGGTACACTAAGTATTTAATACCTTAGAGACCTCGAAAGCTCTAACTATTGCTTACTCTAAGGTTTCACAATGAATAACACTGACTGGTTCTTTTCATACAATATTATACCAGTTCAAGAATATTAGCACATTGATAACAAAATAGTCATGCAGATAAGAAATATCTGCATGCATGCGGTGGACAAATTAGGGTGAATTGACCCTATCGATATGCAGTGGCTTCTGTGGAAATCAAAACTCCTGACAGGAAATGAGCTGTGTGTCAGGGTTCCGGCTGTGAAAGCACAGGTCTGAGAATTTAGTGGAATGTGTCCTTCTAACTGGCCCCGTAAGAGAGTAATAAAATACATTGCCCTAGATTAAGTCCCCCAAACAGAAGTGTCTCCTGACAAAGGCCACACGTTAGCTTGAGTAACTTCCTACAGCACCCTTCCACCTACACTGTAAAATGTTAAAAATGTGTGTGACCATATGTT
This sequence comes from Prionailurus viverrinus, assembly GCF_022837055.1. Classification (NCBI taxonomy): domain Eukaryota; kingdom Metazoa; phylum Chordata; class Mammalia; order Carnivora; family Felidae; genus Prionailurus; species Prionailurus viverrinus. The sequence goes on from NC_062563.1 coordinate 53,985,962, forward strand.
TCTTGTTAGCCATTTAACTGGATGCTGCCCCTGGGGCTCCACAGCTCCTTCAGTCCATGTGGTTCCCATTCGTCTGGCCCCAGCTCTGAAGGAAGGCACTGAAATTTTACACACACGTCACATCCATATTATGAAGACTCAAAGTTTCTTCTTCTAGATTTTTCATTTCTGGAAAGTCATGGTCTTTCTCCATCAAGAACGAGTTCAGGTCAAGGGCACCTGGGTGGCTCAGTAGGTTAAGTGCCTGACTCTTGATTTCAGCTCAGCTCATGATCTCAGGGTTCGTGAGAACCAGCCCCATGTTGGGTTCTGTGCTCTCAGCTCAGAGCCTGCTTGGTATTCTCTCTCTGTCTCTCTCTCTCTCTCTCTCTCTCTCTCTCTTTCTCTCTCTATAAACAAATAAAAATTTAAAAAATAAATAAATAAAGAGTTCAGGTCAAAGGTGCCTTAGCCTTTCCTTGGTGCCTTCAACATTGCCCAGAATTGGGATTTTTATTCCCAAACATACTGACAATATTTGTCAGTCCACAGTGGAGGCCCTCCACTTGTCTTACTCAACTCTGTCTTACCTTCTAAAAACTGTCTCTGACATGGTATATACGATCCTTCTGCATCTCTCAGCTCACTTGGAAGACTGTTCACTTTTATTATTTTTTTAATTTTTATTTTTGATTTATTTTTTATTCTTAATTTAAGAATAGTTGACATATAATATTAAATTAGCTTCAAGTATATGACATAGTGATTCAACAGTTATACACATTACAAAAAGCTCACCACAATAAGTGTATTAAAATATTATTGACTATATTCCCTATACTATACATTTTGTCCTTATGACCTATTTTTGGGGTCACCTTTATTGAATCCTTGAGTTCTCTAAAGACCCCAAGTACTTCTAGGGCTTTACATTTTTTAAAGCCTGAGCCTTAAATCTTTCAGAGTCATTACCCTTTATTTCCTGTCCACTATTCTCACTTAGAATGTAAACCCTTGCCTTCCAGGTTTCTCTTATAAGCAGTTGCATAGGAATTATATGGGGTGCAACACTTTTTAAAAAATTTATCAATCTCAAGGTGGCTTTAAATCAGAATGCATTTGTTTCTTTGGCAATTTTCTGGAGATAGTGGTAGGGAAATGGTAAGAAGCCAAGAGATAAGGTACTACAACACGCATCTCAAAATTCCAATTCATTTTCGTTACCCGTGAGAAACCTAGCCTAAATTATTAAGATGTAAAAAGCCGTGGTGGCTTAGACTTCAAACAAATTACATGTGTGGCATTATACAATCCATTTTAAATAAGCATTTTATTGAAGTACAACATATATATAGGAAAGTCAACAAATCGTGTGTATGCAGCTCAATGAAACGCCACAAAGTGAATAAACATATACAACCACCACACTGGTCAACAAATGGAACATTATTAGTATCCAAATATATCTCTTCACACACTACCCTTCTGCCCAGTGACTAATCCATCCCCCACTTCAAAAAGATAAAGACTATAGTTTAGTTGTAACTGTGAGAGCTTTTGCTGGCTATATAAAAAGATAGTTAAAAGATAAAAAGATACAGGTGGTTCATTTGTCTCCGACTTCTTTTGTTCTGAAGATCATTCATGTTACTTGGTACAGCAACAATGTATTTATTTTCATTGTGGTATAGTGTTCTCCTCTATGGCAATAACACAATGTATTAACCCATCAGGTTATTCTCAACTTTGGGCTATTTTGAATAACATGATGTGGTCCGTCGACTCTGATATAGGCCCCTAATGATCTCTGCCTCCTGATTTTCATATTTTTGTACACTTCCTTCCCAAAGAACTGTGACATTTGTCTTGATCACTCTTGCTGGTCTGCTTGTTGGGGAAAGCCAGCAGCTATGGTGTGAGCTTCCCTCTGGATGGGCCCATGGTGCAAGGAAATGAGGGTGGCCTTTGGCCAGTAGCCCAGGAGAATGAATTCTGCCAAAAACCCCTACAGTGAGTTTGGAAGCAGAGTCTCCCCCGGTACAGCCTCCAGTAAGACCACAACAGGGAACCCCCATGAGAGACCTTGAAGTAGAGACAACCAGATACACCACACATGGATTCCTAAACCACAGAAACTGTGACATAACACATGTTATTACTGTCAAGTGCTAAATTTCAGGTATAATTTGTTACACAGAAACAGAACTAACACAAGAACATAAACTTTTTGTGTGTGTGCATATTTCTGTTGGGTTACATGTCAAGTGTACGTTCAGCTTTAATTGATCCTACCTGCTTCCAAAGCAGTTGTCATAATTTATTTTCCCAAAAGCAAAGTATGAGAGTTTTGCTTCCTCTGCACTCTGACCAACATTGATGTTGTCCATTCTAAGTTTAGTAATTGGGCCAGGTGAGTAGAGGCATCTTATTGTGGTTCCCTACAAACAGTAATATTGAGCAACTTTTCAAATGTCTGTGGGCCATTTATGCGTCCCACTTTATAAAGTGCCTACTTTCCTACTGGGTTGCCTTTTTCATATTGATATGATCGTATTTTTTTTCTATTTTTGCATATAAGGTATGTGTTTGGTTATATATATTATAAATGCTGTCTCCCAAAGTGAGATGGTCTTTCCACTTTCTTAGGGGTTTTTTTTATAGATATCAGTTCTTAATTTTAGTGAGTCCAACTTATTACTTATAATTAGTATTTTTGTGTGTCCTGTTTAACAACTCTTCCCCTACCTGAAGAGCTGGAAGCTATTTGCTTATGTTCTCTCCTAAAAGTTATATTGCTTCACCATTTTCATTTAGACCTATGATCTACTTGAAATTGATTTTTTATGCATGCTGAAAGTCAGGGGTCAAGATTCATTTTCTTCTGTATGGACAGCCAATTAACTTACCACCATTTTATGGGAAAAACTTTTATTACCCACCACACTACAGTGTTTCCATTGCCATAAATCAAGTTCATATATACAAATACATACATCCGTTTCTAGGTTTTATTTTTTTCTCTTGGTCTACGTTTCTATCCTTGAACCAAAAGCCTGTTGAACTAATTGTTGTGGCTGTATAATCTGTCTTTATATCTGGAAAAATAAGCCTTCCCATTTCTTCAAGATCGTCATGCCTATTTCTGACCCTACCATTTCAGTATAAATTTTAGAATGGCCTGATTTTCAGACATACACACAAAAATCAATCCTCAAATTTTTATTAGAATTGCATTTAGTCTAAGGATCAATATGAGGAGTCATTATTGTCCTTTTGATATTGGGTCATCCAGTTCATGAACATGTTATGTAACTTCATTTATTTAGGTGTCCTTTAATTTTTTTTTTCAATAACATACACTGTTCTATGTGGAAGCCTAACTTTTCTCTTTATATTCATTCTTAGGTATTTGAAGTTGCTTGATGCTTTAGTAAAGCTATGTTTCTATCAAGTTTTTTTTCTATTTTTTTACCCATATAAAAATTAAATCATTTGTTGTAAGGTGGCCAAGTGCACAGAAGATTGCCAAATTAATATATTAAGTCTAAGAATATATCAAGTACATTTCTTTTGATTTTATACATACACAGTACTGTCATTAGTAAGTGATTTTTTCTTTCTTTCTTTCTTTCTTTTTAAATTTTTTAACTTTTATTTATTATTGAGAAAGAGACACAGCATGAGTGGGGGAGGGGCAGAGAGAGAGGGAGACACAGAATGCAAAGCAGACTCCAGGCTCTGAGCTGTGAGCACAGAGCCCAACGTGGAGCTCGAACACACAAACTGTGAGATCATGACCTGAGCCCAAGTCGGAAGCTTAACCAATTGAGCCACCCAAGTGCCCCTCTTTCTTTCTTTCTTTCTTTCTTTCTTTCTTGCTAATCCTTACACTTTATTTCTTTTTCTTACCATGTTGAACTACCTATGACCGTTTTAGAATGTTGAATAGATACAGAGGTAGAGGACATCTGTATCACATCCCTGATCTGAGAAGAAAAGTTTTCAACATCTCACTATTAAATATAGTGTTTGCTATAAATTGCATGTAGATCATCAGTATAAAATCAAGAAAGTTACCTTTTATCTTTAGTTTGCCATGTATTTTTTACTGTAAATGGATGTTCCATTTTGTCTAATGTTTGTCTAAATTTACTGAAATTATAATTTTTTCTCTTATATCCCATCAATATGGAATTCTATTGATTAATTTTTGAACACTAAATCTACACCGCATGACTAGGATAGACACAACTTAATCACGGTGTATTATCTTTTGTATATTGCTCAATTTTGTTTACTGCTATTTTGGGATTTTTGCATAGATTTTCCTGAGAGAGATTGACCTGTGATTTTCTTTTAATTGTATATTCTTGTTAGATTTTGATGTCTAAGTTTACTTTTTCTCATAAAATAAGTTGAAAACTATCTGTGGATAGATATTCTAGTCTATGGAAGATTTTTGTGAAAGATTAGGGCTATTTTTTCTTTTACTATTTGTGCATTTCATGAAATAAGTCAATTAGGTCTACGATATCCTTCATGGGAAGATTTTCCAATATGAATTTGATTTTACTACATCTAGGACTATTCACATTCTTTCTTCTTCTTCTTCTTCTTCTTCTTCTTCTTCTTCTTCTTCTTTGGTGCCTTCTCAGTTTTCAATTTTATCAGCATAAACTTATGCATTAATATCCCCTTGCCTGTACATTCTGTGATGTCCTGTTTTGCCATTATTGTATTCATTTTTTGTGTCTTTTTCTTACAGTCTTAATCAGTTTTGCCAGGTGTTATCAATTTAATCACTGTCCTCAAAAACCTAACTTTTAGATTTGTTGATACTCTTTATTGTCTATTTTTCATTTCAGTAATATCTGTTCTTACCTTTATCACTTCCTTCCCTATGCATTGGATATAATCTGTTGCTCTTCTGCTTCTTCTAGAAGTGGATATTTAGACCATTATTTTCTGCCTTTCTGTTGAATATATGCATTTAAAGCTATAAATTTTCTTCTAATATGTGCTTTAACTGCATCTCACAAGTGTTAGTATATAGTTTCTTTTTCTTTTCACTTTTCATTTCTCCAGTATTCTGAGTGTTTACAAGAGCTATTCCTCCTTAATGGACCTTGGACATCAATCTCTATTAGCCATGCTTTATCAGGATGTTCAGATAACTGACAAACATTTCAGCCTCTCATACTGAAAGGAAAGAGGGGCCAAGTAAGCTCATCTTGTTCTTTTCTCCTCTAGAACTGTTAGAAGTACAGCTTACACCTCTCCCTCTTTTTTTAATGTAAACTCTATGCCCAACCTGGGGCTCGAACTCATGACCCAGAGATCAAGAGTCTCATGCTCTACCGACTGAGCCAGCCAGGTGCCCCCTGCTTATATCCACTTTTGGTCTCCTGCTGAATAATAACAAGAGTCTGCACTTATTTTGCTTAAGGTGATAGAAAAGTTAGTCATTTCTGAAAGTAAAGTGGCCATATGTATATATACACCGTCATTGAAAAATTCACAAGATTTATGAAAATTGATCTCAGGGAATATAAAGTTCAACTTGAGATCTTTAAAAAGTTAATAAACCATTCTGAACATCACTCATAAATGGAGAAAAATACTACCTTCTTTACAGTCTTGTTGAGAGGATTATAAGTCTTATATAAATAATAATTATTTTTGGTTATAGAAATATAAGGTGATTCATAAAACTTACAAACCCATGCCAAAAATAAAAAAAAATACTATTATTCTTCAATACATAAAATTTCAAACAGTTCTGTTTGGAATTTAATAAAATCTCATATTATTTGGCCTGCCTTCAGAATATGTTGTCCTAAGTCTCATATCCTTGTTGAATGTAACCTCTCTGGTTCTAATGAGATAAACTCTAAGGAACTGAACTAAGCCATTACAATTTTTCAAAGGATAGCGTGTCCAAACTCATCATCTCCAGCCTAAGTCATCAGGAGTAAGTAGTATAAAGCCATAATTGGCCTTCTGAAATTTCGAAGTTAAATTATTCATTGCTTTACCTTAAAATGATTAAAATGCAGTTGTCTGTATAATAATTCATCCCACTGCCAAGAAGATTCTACATTCAATATATATATATATATATATATATATATATATATATAAAATAATAATCCTGGCTTATTTAAACAGGTTGACTAGCAATGAGAAAATTTTCCAAAAATAAGACAAAGATTATGGACAACAATTAATTACTCTAATATCTTGAAAGTTATGAAATGAACTCTAGGTAATTCATAAGTATGTCTCATTAAGTATCATTAAGCAATTTACCTTTTTTATTGCTTTGCCACCAGCCACAATAGTTTGATTAAGCAGTAATTCAATCTAAGTTACTGCTATATAAATATATTTAGCATTCATACATTTTAATGTGTGTGATATATTACCTTTGATACATTTTCTTCCATCTCTTTTCCAATTAAAAAAAAAAACCTATACTTTCAAATGGCATTTTAGTTGTTGGAAAGACATTTTCATTTGTGATATATTCCTTATATACATAGGAATCTATATTTTACACTTTGAGAGCTGTTCTATCACAGAGCCTGTTTACATCTCAAACATCCTGCAAATCAAGTGATTAGGCCATTCATCTCAGCATTTCTGAGTACTGTTTGTTTGCTCCTGAAGTTCATTGTTAGCCAAATCATTCCTTTTTGTTTATGAAACATTTGGCAACTAAAAAGACTTGGGGAAGGATTTATAAAATCCTGCCATTTTCTCTTTTCTGAATGGCTCCACAGTGATTCAAAACTCAAGAGCATCCGGGCACCTGGCTGGCTCAGTCAGTTGAGCAGCAGACCCCTGATTTTGAGCATCAGGCTATTGATTTTGGCTCCAGTCATGATCCCAGTATCATGGAACCCAGCCCTGCTTTGGGCTCCAGGCTGAGCATGGAGCCTGCTCAAGATTCTCCCTCTCTTTGCCCCTCTCCCTTGCTCTCTCTCTCTCTCTCTCAAATAAAAAATAATCAAGAGAATGTTCATATATATATATATATATATACACCAAAAAAATGTTCTTAAATCCACACCTTCCTGCTCCACACCCCCAAGTCTCTGACATGCCCTTCATCATTTAGGGTCAGATCTGGACTCCACACTTAGATTTCACAGCCTCTGCTACACGATTTCAAGCAGCAGAGAAGTTTTAATGAGGAGTATAAACAGAATCACAGCCCAGAGCAGTATTTGGAACATAAACTAAGTCTGTCTTACTACTAGCTATGGTGACAAATTACACTTTACTTGGATTTTTGCTTTTGTACCAATTACTTTTGCCTCTCCTGCTTCCCCATGTCATCAGATCTCTTTGACAATTCTGGTCTGAGCTTACTGAATTGTGAGGTCAGCACAAAAAGATGGAGCTTGCATACTAGCAGTCCTTGAGTTCAAATATGCTCCCTCTTCTATCTTCCTTTTCTATAAAACTGAGTGTGATTATGTGTTCTTGTGCATGCTGTGTGATGAAGGATAAATAAATAGAAAGCAGAAGAAAAAAACGTAATTATTTACAAACCAGGATTTTTACCTCTAGATGTGTGCATGGCACTAATAATTCTGTCTTAAAGGCTGTTTCCCCATGTTCATTTGCTATGTTTGCTTTAAAGTTGTTATTTATTTTGAGAGAGAGAGCAAGGGAGGGGCAGAGAGAGGAAATGACGGAATCCCAAGCAGGCTCCGCACCATCAGCACGGACCCTGATGCACAGCTCAAACTCATGAACTGTAAGATCAAGACCTGAGCTGAAACCAAGAGTCAGATGCTTAACCAACTGAGCCACCCAGGCACCCCTGCTCATTTGCTATCTTTAAAGCCCATTTTAAATCCTTTTCTGCACCTAAATATTCAGGGAGTCTTCAGATAGGCTCTCCCCAGCCCTTTGCACTTGCCAGGCACTGTAACTCTCCTTCGCCCCTTCTCACTGGCCACCTTCCATCCTTTAGTCATGTCAGTCATGTAACAACTTGAGCGTTGGTTCTTTGAAGATCTCTCCCCACAGTAAGTTAAATCCCCCGGTTATCAAAACCATAGCCTCCAGTCCTTCTCATTTCAGCACTCTGCACCCTTATAAATACTTATTCATAATGACACATTTCCTGTGTGTGCCACTTCTGAGGCTGTTTCCCTCAAGGTGCTCCCCCAAGACCGCCACAGGCCTGAGGAAGATAATGAATAGCAGCTGCTGACCACAGTGGACTGGCAAGCACCACTGGGGCTTGGACTGGTTTTAATTCTCCTCCCCAAACCACCATTAGAACTCCCCCAAGCCATAGGGGACAAAAAAAGAAATAGTTAAACATCTCATGGAAAGTACAAATGCATCAATCATTAGAAAACATTACGATGTTTATTGATCTGTTACATACACTGCAGTGAAAACTCTTGCTGCCTGACAAATTCAGATTCAAGAGAAATCTTCCTTCCCCCACCCTCAGCTTGGTGTTACGTTTAAGATTTCCTGAAAGTGGGCTGATCTCAAGGCAATCTCGGACTGACTCAGCCATTTCTTCCCCTCCTTGTTTACCAACTTTTAATCCCTCCCTTCTAGAATTATCTATCACTGTATCCCTGACTTTCTACATCCGTTCCACAACTTCAAAATCTGGTTTTTACAGCACCTCTGAAGAAGGATATGCTATCCAACACTTGAAGGTTGTGAATTAATACAACATTTCTGAAAAGTAAATTGGTCATCAGAATATATTCAGACCATTTGTTTTAAAAGTCTCACAATTTCAAATTCTAAGAAATCATCAGCTGTGTGTGTGTGTGTATAAATATATATATACCCACACACATATGTATGTATATATATATATATATACCCACACATATATACACACGTATATATATACATATATATACGTGTGTATACACACACACACACACACACACATATATAGCCTACAATAATATCCAGTTCAATAACATCTATAACAATAAAAATTAGGGACAAAAATTGCCCAACAGTAGCAGAATCATGATATTCATATGCACATTGTCTGAATGTTTTGCTCAAATCACTGTTCGAAATGGTTATTTAAGGGAAATGCTTATAATGTTAGGTAGGGAAATGCAGTCTCAAAATTGAATACACAGAATGGAACTATCTCAAATGATTCCTTAACAAAAAGAGGCTGAAAAGAAATTTTCTAAATTACTAACTGTATCAGGTGGTTCTATCGGATCTTAACATTTATCAGTAAAATGTATGAATTCCGTGTATTCATCGTTGTCCCCAGTGTAACACTGCAGGGGGCGCAGGCTGTGCAGAGGCCCCGGTGCTCGCATCTGGCGGGCAGACCACGGTGGGCGCATGTCAGCGAGCAGCCTGACGCCAGGTGCCGCGTGTGGGGTTCCTGCTTCCTCCTGCTGCCACCCAGGCCTCTGCTTCTTTAACATGCTCGCTCATCTCTGCTCAAGTACTCCTTTCACAGTGTCTCCGGATTCTTAGACGCAGTTCAATACATTTTACACTTTTCACTTTCAAACCTTCCATTAACTAACTGAAAACCGGAGGTTTTAAGTACGTGCATGAGTTTCCTGTGGCTGCTGTAACAAAGTATTACAAACTTAGTGGCTTTGAAAGAACACAAAGTTAGTATCTGATGGTTCTGGAGCCCAGAAGTTTGAAGTCAATGTCAACAGGCTCAGGTTTGCAAGGTTTACATTCCTTTTTGGGATCACTTGCACGTATTAACAGAGGTGGTTTGGTCCCTCCTGGGTGTATGTATATTCATCGCTTGAGATGGACAGAAGAACCCAGAAGAAACAATATTGCTCAGCATTTTTGGAATACCTGTATTTGTTTCCGGGTCATTTTTTTCTTGCTTCTTCATACTTTACCTCCCAGATTTTCTACTAAGGGATAAGTAGGATGGTTATTAAGGAAAACAAGTAGAAAAGTAAAAGTCAGTTTTTCCTTCAATAATGAGTTAGGGAATACAAACCCACCAACTTTTTAGGACCCACTCAAATCTGACCTTGGAGAGGGCTTCATAAGACTCCGACCAGCACCTTTCACCTTCGCTATCCATGGCTTGAAATTTAATACCATTCCACCACCCTCACTTTATTCCTCTAGCATTTGGTGCGTACTCTTAAAGCGCAATACAGGGTTTGCTTATATTCAGATTGATATGATGTGATCAAGGTTTTCCATTGGATTGTGAAGCCCTGCAAGAGTGAGAATGCATTTCATTCATTCCTAACCACTCACCTGCCACCCTCATCCTTAGTCTTCTGCAGTGGTCTGATAGTTAATCATTAGATTGTGGATAATGGAGGTAAGATACATACATGTTTATATAGGTATACTATACACAGCTCATATTCATAGATATGTTTTTATATTAAAATCACAAACTCTGTAAAGCAAAATGTCCATTAAATGCAAGAAACGTGGGGGATTGTATCTGCACTGACACTTCTCTTCTCCATTTAATGATTTGTTTAGATTGTTGCCCTTATTAGGGGACCTGAATTCATTAAAAGAGTACTTGTTTTTTCTTTTACTAATAGCCTTGGGACAAAATAGTAAACTAAAGCAATTTATCACCTTGCCAGGCTAAGAAAACATTGCATATGGCATGGAGAAGAAACACTAATTAGACCTAATTGAGAGAAATTAATGCAAAGTCCAAATTACCAAGTATTTTAAAAGAAATTGAATCTTATGGTTTTAAATACAGAGGGAATCTTCAGCTAACTCCTGATAACGTGCCTCCAAGTGGCAGTCCTACTGAGCTTGTTTAACAAATAAATAAGATAACATTCTACTGAGCATATTATTGGTGTGGGCTCAAATTAAAGCTGTTAAAACACATGATGTTCTCCAAGCTCCTGGCTTCCTGCTTTTTGTCTGTGAAGATGTACTGTTCTCTGTCTCATCCCTTGCTCACCAAGGGAATTGCTCACCGTGGCCTCTGAGGGTTGTTCACATTGGGGCCCCTGCCTCCATTTGAACCCCAATCTATTGATACCCCATGCACTGTCACCTCCAGGCAGGGTGTCCCCGTGATGACAAGACTCCCTCTTTTCCCACAGTGATATGTCCCTGAGCCCTCACTGTTCTCCAAGAATATGTTAGATGCATTATGTGGTTTAATGAATACATTAAGCCTGTCAAGTAGGTGTAATTGTCTATTTGGCAGGAGAGGAAACTGAGCTTTGGGAAGTTAATAACTTGACAAAAGTCATTGAGAGAGCCAGGATACAACTCCAGTTCTGTCTGGCTCCAAATCCCAGCTCCCCCTCTGAGCATTCACTTATCCCTGGAAGATACCTGCTCCCCCTGTATCCAGGTAGAAATGTTCTCCCCACCTTAAGCCTTCCAGAACCTTTCCAAGAAGTCAGTCACTCTGTCCCCTATTCTCCCCAAGTAACAGGAAAGACCTTCTGCTCTTGTGTTACAGGAAGCACATCTGAACAAGAATAAGCCAGATGAAAACCAAAAGGGTAATGTTCATCTCACATTGAGTGACATTAGTGTAGCCCACGCAGCTGGCAGAGCGCTTTGTGCCTAACACCTGAACAGACTCCTTGACTTAGGGACTTTTGAAAATAAAAAGAGCCCATTCTGAGTTAGAAATTGATAAATATTATTTTTAAATATTATTATTATTATTATTATTATTAATTGGAAAAGGATGCTCTACCATATAAAATGTGGTCAGGGCGCCTGGCTGGTTCAGTCGGTTAAGTGTCTGACTTCAGCTCAGGTCATGATCTCATGGTTCGTGAGTTCAAGCCCTGCGTTGGGCTCTGTGCTGACAGCTGGGAGCCTGGAGCCTGCTTCGGATTCTGTGTCTCCCTCTCTCTCTGCCTCTCTCTCTCTCTCTCTCTCTCTTTCCCTCTCTCTCTCAAAAATAAACATTGTAAAAAATAAAATAAAATGTAGTTAACTTAAGAGTAATTACATACCTGGGAATGCAAGCTGGTGCAGCCACTCTGGAAATAGTATGGAGGTTCCTCAAAAAAACTAAAAATAGAACTCCCCTACCACCCAGCAATTGCATTACTAGGCATTTATCCAAGGGATATGGTGTGCTGTTTTGAAGGGACACATGCATCCCAATGTTTATAGCAGCACTATCAACAATAGCTAAAGTATGGAAAGAGCCCAAATGTCCGTTGATGGATGGAAGGATAAAGAAGATGTGATATATATGTATACAATGGAGTATTACTCAGCAATCAAAAAGAATGAAATCTTTCCATTTGCAACTACATGGATGGCACTGGAGGGTATTATGCTAAGTGAAATTAGTCAGTCAGAGAAAGACAAAAATCATATGACTTCACTCATATGAGGACTGTAAGAGACAAAACAGATGAACATAAGGGAAGAAAAACAAAAATAATATAAAAACAGGGAGGAGGACAAAACAGAAGAGACTCATAAATATGGAGAACAAACTGAGGGTTACTGGAGGGGTTGTGGGAGGGGGAATGGGCTAAATGGGTAAGGGACACTAAGGAATCTACTCCTGAAATCATTGTTGCACTATATGCTAACTGATTTGGATGTAAACTTAAAAAAAAAAATTAAAATTAAAGAAAAAAAAGAATGTGAAAAAAAAAGAGTAATTACATACCAGAAACTATAAATGGCATTTTTCTGGGGCTTGTGGTAAACTCAGTTTTTCCCCATGAAGAGATTAATGAAGTATCCATATGCATCAATAGTGATGATAATAATGAACTCGGCTCTGTTCTTTCTATTGCTCTATAAGCAGTAACACCTCTAATGATCACACTTCTGTTTTTGTCTGGGTTTGATTCAGAGTATTCTCACATCCAGTGGAACGAGGTGGGACGTGTCTACCATGCTCTTTGCTGGCAGAATAGCTTCCTGATTGGGGGCAGCCCTTAAATCAGGGAGTCCATTTGTCAGGGCCACAGGCAAAGTGACATTTTCCTCACAAAATCACTAAACAACCTCCCTGGCTGCTCTAAGTCAGTTATATTGCTTGAAACTATATTACTCCCAATTTTGTAAGGACTATAACAGAAATAAAGTTAGTATCTCTCTCTTTCCAGACTATGGGCTTCTGAGGGACAGGGTTGATTCTTATTTCCTTTTCAGGTTCTAGTGTATAACTTTGCAGTAAAAGCTACCTAATATCTCTGAATCATCAAATGAATGAATGGATGGATGAACTTACTTGGGAAGATGGAGGAAAGGCTTCCATCCATGTGCCAGTTAGCCCATTTGCTTACTTTGTCACTAAAAAGCCTTTATTTTACTTCCCCAAAGCTTGAAAAGGTAGAGTAGGGATTACACAAAAATAGACACAAAGTTCTTCTCAGACCATCCAAAGCTTCATCTGTTAAAAAAAAAAAAAATGTATTCCTATACATGATTTTCAAATAAAGATTAATTTAGCTTAATAAAGCCCTTTAAAATAATACACGTTCCTCAAACAGAGTTTATATTAGTAAATACTCAATAAATGCCAAACCAGGAGCTAGTTAAAACCTGGATGTGGTGTGTGGATTAAGCAAGGAAATCTTACAGTTGGAATAGGGGGATTGGAGAAGATAGAATGATTTGAAGAGCTGCAAGGAATCACATGAGGCTGACTGGAGGTTAGAAACAGACATTGGAGTTTGAAGGGTGGGGTAGAACCATAGAAAAAAATGAAACAAAAGCACAAGAACAAGCACAATCTGTGGTTCTACCTTGGGGGCCATGTATTGACCACAAGAGGCTGTGGCCAACATTGGCTTGAAAGACTACACACATTGGTGGCACAACAATGCCAGTGCCACCAGGCTGGACCAGCTTTTCCACTTGCTCCATTCATCCCATGGGTGGACCTCCTCCAAGATTCAGCCCACCCAACCCAGGCTGGGAGGAAACGGAAAGAGAAATAGGAATGGGAAGAGAAAATAGGTGCATGGTTGCTCCCACGCCTCTTCTCACAGAAGACCACACTTCAGCCTAGAGCTCTAGGGCCTGGGCCCAGACACACAGGAGTGTGTATGTGTTACCAAAACTGATTTTGATTCTTCACTCTGCTCCATGACATATCCACACATATTTCAATATCAAAAAAAAAAAAAAAATCACATAAAACTACCCCAGGAAGAGCATGTACTCATCTTTTCCTTTCTGTTATAACACCAACTTGTTATCTGTGGTTTAGTTTAAGAAATCCATCAATATTTCATGTTTTGGCATATTCTTATTTGAGTTTCAACAAGAAGAAGTCTACATGCATATCAGGAGGATTTGATACACTTGAAAAGTTTATTCTCTAGTTAATCTGAACATCCTCCTTTCAATGTTGTCCCTACTACTAATGAATCCAATAACATTGCCCTCAGGGATGAGCTACAGAGACACTCAACATAAATGAATCCCAAAGAAATCCCAAAGAATGAAAAAGGCCAATCTCCAAAGGTTACCTACTGCATGATTCCATTTATATAACATTCTCAAAAACCGAAGCATTTTTAAAGACAAAACAGCAAAAGGCCAAGAGACAAAACTATGGGAAATGACTGAGAGCAGATCAGTGGTTGCCTGGGAATGGAGTGGGGGAGACTTTGACCATGAAATGTCAGCACAAAGGAATCTGCTTGGGCGATGGCATTGCATTCACACAAATCTCTGCACGTGCTAAAACTCAAAGAACTGAACACATACAAAAATGTCAAGTTTACAGTATATACAGTTTAAAATTTTTAAATTACCTCCCTGTCGAAAAGGCAAGGGCAAATGATTAAGAACGTGAGTAAAACAATAGATGGTTCAATGTAAATGTAACTATAGTTTAGGCCAGATTAGAATGGCAATTGGCCTGGGGACAAGGAGAGAGAAATAGTACGAACTTCTGGTGCTTTCTCATTTGCTCTCATGTAAATCTTCACGGCACAGACCACGACACCAGGACTCAGACGAGCTAATTATCCTGCCAAAGAACATCCTGTTAGGAAGTGACAGAACTAGATTCTAATCTATGTCTGTGTCTCTCTAAAGCCTGCAATCTTTGCAGTAAAACACCTAAAACCAGGGGAGTGACAGCACTACTACACCACTGACTGAACACGGACAGTATAGACAAGGCTTGAGGTTTATTTGCTGTTCTGGAGTTGCTTGATCTTTATGGTCATTCTTGAGCAAAAGCCAAATCTTACAGTAACAGCTATTGCCATCTTTTTTAAAAATATGTGTTTCGAAGAATATTTCAAAAACCAGCTCACAGCCAAATTGTTCTAAACAAAGTTCAATGCAAAAGGATTTCAATACAATCAGAAGATTAAGACAGTGTTTTCATATAGGAAGAATTAGGGAATCAGAGCTGGTCCAGTTCTACAGTGAAAAAAGGTGAATGAACGTTATGTAGAAAATTCCCTACAATTTCCAGTTTGTGCCAAACCAATAGGACAATATTGGTTACAGGCCAATCAGAAAAACAGAGCTTTTCATTATAATATAGAAATGATTTTATGCCCAAGGCATTAATGTTCACAATTTCATAAAACCCTTTTAATTATTCTCTGGAAGAAAAAAAATCAGTGTAGACTTTGCTAAAACAAAAATGGCTATGTGACTTCACCTAAAATAATTATACAAGAAGTCAAATTTAGCTGCTGACCCCTTCTGAGATAAGAAACTAGAAAATCTGCAGAGCAAAGGCACTAAAAGAACAGCTTGCTGTCTCCCCTATAGCAGTTAAATCTTTCTGTTCATCACTCTACACACCTATATTGTCAGATGCAAGCATATATCTTACTGAGTCTTAATCCAAAATAGCATATGGCAGGTGGCTCCAGGAATGGCCTGAAGAGACATGGCTCCTGATGGTTCTAAACCAGCCCCTCTCAAAGCCTCCAGCTCTGAACATTCAGACAAGCATCTCTCATGTCAGGGGCACAGTGTAATGAACTCTTATATATTCTGTTCAATACCTGAAATCTACTACACTTATACTGAATCTTTTTTCTTTCTTCCACAACCTTAAGTGTTTCAACATCAGCTCCCAAAGGTAAGGTGGTGCTTTTGTGCTGTTCCATAATGAATCCTGTTTTCCTGTCTGTGCATTCCTCTCTATATAAAGATGCACACACACTGCCCAGGGCATGATGTGTGTTTGTGTTTATACCTGAAACTCCATGGGAAATACCAGAATTCAAATACTCTACCTCAGCCTGTCTTAGAAACTACAGAATCCTCTTTTGGGTCTCACTGTTCACCTCCATTGTGTTCTTTATCTATCTATTCTAATTTACTAACATCTTACATGTTTGCTGTATTGAGATTTTTTTAACGGCTTTATTGATAGATCATTTACACAGAATCACATGAACTCATTTTTGTGTACCACAATGGTTTTTCTATTATGTTTCTATTGCTGCATGACCAATTGCCATTCAATTGGCAATTAAAACAACACAAATGCATTATATGACAGTTGCCATAGCTCAAGAGTCTGGCTGGGTTGAGCTGGGTCCTCGGGTCTTGCAGGGCTGAAATCAGGTGTCAGCAGGGCAGTGTTTTGCACTGGAGGCTCTGGCAAGAATCCACTCACAGGCTCAAGCAGTTTGCTGGCCGAATTCAGTCCCTGGGTTGTAGGACTGAGGTCCCCATTTCCTTGCTGGCTGTGAGCCAGAGCAGGTTTTGTTCTAAGAGGCTGGCTGACTCCTTTCTCATTTCTCCATGTAGCCTCCTCTTAGGCAATGCTGAGATCAATTCTCCTGACACTTAGACTCTTCCCTTTTTCCTGTCTACCTCAGCTTTCTGATTCTAATCAGAGAAAGCTCTCTGCTCTTAAGAGCTCATGCCATTAGGGGCTCCTGGCTGGCTCAGTTGGTTAAGCTTCTGACTTTGACTAAGGTCAAGATTTCAAGGTTCCTGGATTTGAGCCCCGCATCAGGCTCTGGGCTGACAGCTCAGAGCCTGGAAACTGCTTTGGATTTTGTGTCTCCCTCTCTGCCTCTCCCCCACTCATGCTCTGTCTCTCTCTCAAAAATGAATAAACATTAAAAAAAAATTAAAAAGGGGGGGGGGCTCATGCCATTAGATCAGGCCCATCTGAATAATGAAAGATCACCTTCCTATTTAAGGTCCATGCTTTAATGACTTTTGCCAGGTAGTGTAACATATTCACAGCTGGCGGGGACATCTTGGGGTACCATTCAGCCCACTGCAGCATTATTTCATCAAGCCCCTCAAAGATGGTTAACAGGGAACCTTTTGGTGTTGATGAACCAACCTTGCATATGGACTGTCCTAGCACCTAGTACTAGAATTTTCATTAGAATTTTTCCCATTTCGGGGCACCTGGGTGACTCAGTCGGTTGAGCATCCGACTTGGCTCAGGTCATGATCTCGCCATTCGTGAGTTCGAGCCCCGCGTCGGGCTCTGTGCTGACAGCTCAGAGCCCGGGGCCTGCTTCAGATTCTGTGTCTCGCTCTCTCTCTGCCCCTCTCCTGATCATGCTCTGTCTCTCTCTGCCTCAAAAGTAAATAAAACATTTAAAAAAAATTTTTTAAAGAATTTTTACCATGTCAATTCTAGGCTTATTGACGTCTTTGGGGTAAAAGAATAAGCACTTGAATTTTTACTAGCCTCCTCTGCCAAGCACTTTCTTTTTTTTTTAATTTTTTTTCAAAAAATATTTATTTTTGGGACAGAGAGAGACAGAGCAGGAACAGGGGAGGGGCAGAGAGAGAGGGAGACACAGAATCGGAAGCAGGCTCCAGGCTCTGAGCCATCAGCCCAGAGCCTGACGCGGGGCTCAAACTCCTGAACCGCGAGATCGTGACCTGGCTGAAGTGGGACGCTTAACTGACTGCGCCACCCAGGCACCCCTCTGCCAAGCACTTTCAAATCCATTCTCTGATTTCATCCCCCTGTCAGTGGCCGTTATTGTCCTCATTTTAAAGACAAAAGAGATGAGGCTCATAGAGGTTGAGTAATTCGCCCCCGGTCATACTGCTGGTTAAAGGAGTTAAGGTTTGAAGCTGCATCTTCTCTAAAACCCAAATTCTGTCCAGGTGAGGTGAAAGGTGGGCAAAATTTTGCTATCACTTCTTGTGTCTCAGCTTCACTGTCTAGCAAGATTTTGTCAGAAGGGCGTGCTTTCTTTCTTTCATCCACTCAGCAAATGTTTACTGAGGCCCTACTACTTGTCAGCTACTCTCTCAGGACACTGGGGATTCAGCAGGGGAAAAAAACAAATATCCCGCTTTCATTGAGCTCACATTCTGATGCTGCAAGACTGACTGGAGCCTAACAAAGAAATAAGTTATATGGTGTGTTTTAAAGATGATAAATGCCAACGAGAAAAATAAAGCAGGGTATGGGACAGGGCCAGAACCAGGATGGGATTGGATGAGGTAGTAGGACTTAAACTTTTAAATGAAATAGTCAGTACAGGCCTTACTATGAAGGTGACATTTGAGCAAAGAATTGAAGGAAGCAAGGCATACACACAAGCAAATTGTCCACAGGAATAGAATATATCCATGTGTCAAAGCCAGAAAGATGTAGCATCATTAATTTAAGTCTTGTTCTTTCCTGAAGAAGGGGATTTAAGAAACTATCAACTAAGTTGGAGATAAGGTGTGGCCTCTGGATCATAACAGCAAATGCTTGTTGAGACTCACAGTGTGGTCAGGCTAAATAGTTTCTATGCCTCACAACAACTCATGACAGGAGCACTCTTTATTTTTACAGATGAGCATGTGGAGGCTTACAGTGCTTAACCAACTTCCCAAGGTCACTGAGCTGGCCCCCACCCAAGAGCCACGGCTCCTGGCTGTGGTGCCCTATTTTCTCTGAGGACAGATATAAGAGGACAAGAGATGGCCTCAGACATTATGAAGAATGCTCTGGGCTTTTCTACACTTTTCCACTGGTGCAGAAAATCCCCCGAACAGGGACATGCAAAATTGCAGGCTAACTTCTAAACACATTCATAAACTCAAATCAACATGCAAGGAATTTACTTTCTATAATGTGCTTTTTGGAAGGGGGAAGGTACCGGAGGCCTGTATGCAGGAGGGAATCCCTATAATTTGTTATATAAATCAGGGCAGCTAAGTGCAAGGCAAGGGACACCATAGGTTTGCAAAATTCTAAATTCTCCCCCCCCCCCCCCCCCCCCCCCCGGCAGCTTTGGCAGTACGGTGATGGCCTCAGACCTCTGCACATCATTTTTGTTTTCACTGCTTCGGGAAATATTCCCTGACTTTCTTGTCACAGTAGAGCAGATCCCATCAGATAGGGTAAAGCTAGAGAACAGTTTATGAATTCATCCTAGCTATTAACTCACATGAGAGTTTCAAAATTGCAATAGTCTTTATTTGGAAAGGAGAAGAAAGAGGAAAGCAGAGAGAAAAAAGACAGAATAACAGAAAAGAGGAACGAGGGGAAAAGAAGAACAAAAGATCAAAAGGTTCCATTTCTATTATGGTTTTCCACTTGCAACTTAACTTTCCCCAAAGCCGAGAAAGAAAATGCCTATTTCTTATCTCAGATGTTGAGATTATAATGTTTATTTCTTTGAATGCCAAGTCTCATATCTTTTTTTTTAATATTACTTTTTATCAAAGATCCAGTGAGGGCAGCTCCCTAGACTTGTTTCTGCCTTTATTCGTTTTTCTTTTAATAATAGCTCAGGAATCCAGGCACTCTTTGTTTGCCCAAATCCGCTGGTTTTCATTCAAAACTGAAATATTTCTGGGATGAAACGTGAAAGAGCATAACCTGCTCAGCTTACGTTAACTCCATCATTATCCCTCATAAGCTGTGATAGAAATCTCAGAGTTTTGTTTAGGCGCGTTTTTTTTTTTTCTTTTTTTGGAACAAGCTCCCTAAAAAAAAAGATTATGGCTTTGTGCCCACACAATCACAATGGCACTTTGACTGCCTTTTAAGGGGTACAAAGTTCTGGCTTGAAAAGCACAGCAAAGTTTGAAAGGATAATATTTTTTAGTTTATTTAGACTGACCATACTCAGAATTTTGGATCTGGATCAGTCCTGGGGCTAAGTTGAGTAATCGCAGAGTCAGAGATCAACGATAGGAGAGAGTGCTCTCCCAAATTGTAGGCAAATAGACATTTGGGCACTTTCACTGAGTAAGGCTTGATTCCTCCTTCCAAGTAAACACATTTGGATGCTGTGAGTTCATGTTGCATGAAACTACCTTTCTCATGGATCTTTGTTTTTCGTAATTGTATTTATTATATAACATTAATACAGAAAAATGCATGGTCATAAGTGTCCAGATTGATGAATTATGATGAAGTAACCATCCCTGGGTAACCAGCAAGTCAAGTAATAGCTGTGTGCCATTTGGCGTGAACGATTTTGTGTGTGAGCTGAGAAGTGGGCCATTTAAATGTTATTTACACCGTGCCTGATGGGCTGACATGTGCCTGCCCAGGGGCTAGCATGCAAGAAAGCGCAAGGTCTGTGGGGGGAAGTGGAGGGGAAACTAGCACAAGAAAGTGGCAAGTGTGTTTGACAGTCCCAGGGAGTGTTGAGATGGGTCCTGCATGTGGAGATAGTCATGTTCCAGGGCCGAGGTAGCTCCCTCCAACCTCCCTCCAACCTCCCTAGCCTGGGGACGGGACCTAGGGGACCTGTGAAGTCCTCAACACCTAGGACTGTTATTTTGCTGTGGGATCTCCCAACTAACCATAACACACACACATAAAAAACAGTACTTCTCACCAGCTCAAAGAGAAACTGGACTTCCAGCATCACAAACATTACAGAAATCCAGCTTTATTGTGATGATAACAAGTTGGAGAGACAAAAGAGGTGAAGAGGAAATTACAATAAAATAAGCACTCTCCTCCTTAGTTGAAACTAAAGTCTTTTTTCTTTGTTTTTTAGAGAGCGAGAGAGAGAGAACATAAGTGGGGGGTGCAGAGGGACAGGGAGAATCTTTTTTATAATATTTATTTATTTATTTTGAGAGAGAGAGCAAGAGAGAGAGAGAGAGAGAGAGAGAGAGAGAGAGCGCATAAGCAGGATAGGGACAGAGAGAGAGGGACAGACACAATCCCAACCAGGCTTAGCACTGTCAGCATAGAGCCCGACACAGGGTGTGATACCACAAATTGAGATCATGACCTGAGCCAAAATCAACAGCTGGACACTTAACCCACTGAGACACTCAGGGGCCCCACTAATTATAAAGTCTTGGTAAGCAATTCTGTTTGAGAATCTGAAGAACACAAAAGTCTATGAAAATGTTAAGTTTAGGTGAACCATGCAAAATACCACAAAATACTATACAATTATATTAAAATAACCAAATTTGATTTAAATGTCACAAACTGGGGCACCTGGGTGGCTCAGTCAGTTAGGCGGCCGACTTCAGCTCAGGTCATGATCTCGCGGTCCGTGAGTTCAAGCCCTGCGTCGGGCTCTGTGCTGACAACTCAGAGCCTGGAGCCTGTTTCGGATTCTGTGTCTCCCTCTCTCTGACCCTCCCCCATTCATGCTCTGTCTCTCTCTGTCTCAAAAATAAATAAACGTTAAAAAAATAAAAATAAAAAAATAAATGTCACAAACCATCCTACTCAGATATACCAAGAGGTTCTTTATCCATACAATATTAATATTAATTGTTGATGTCAATATTGATTGATATCATAACAATTTCTTTTATTTATTTTTTTTGTAAATTGCTACTTTTACACACAAAGTACAGGACATAGTTTACATATTTTATTTTTCAACAATATCTCTACTAAACTGTGGAAATTAGTCTAAGGAAACCTCATTTAAAGTGGACTGAGGAGGCCAGAAGGGGAAGCTCTCCCACTCTACCACTCATCCCCAATTGCAGATTTCACAGGAAAAGACTTCCCTGGCAAGGTTATACTACTTTAGCCACCACTTTACTATCCCAGCAGGCAGAAGAAAGGTTTCCTCCTCTCACTGGCAACAGCCCGGCCCATGGGAGATAGTCACAACTCAACCAATGAGAAGCGACTATACTTTCAACTCCCATTTTACAGCCAATAGATTGTTTGTTTATAACAGCATTCCCAACCCCTCTCCCCCACTTTCCTTTACAAAAGGGCCTTCTTCTCCTTTGTTGTTAGAACTTGCCTGCAGTTTTGCCCTAAGTTGCTTGTCTCAGATTGCAATTATCTACAGTTCCAGAATGAACTCATGTTTGCTGGTAGAATGACTGGCTGCTTTATTTTTAAGGTTAACAGACTTACTACCTCCTCGAAGGAAATAGCAATAAGCAATACACAAAACAAGGCAAAATATAAGACACTCTTTACGTCCAGAAATACTCTAGATGTATGAAAAGATTTCTTATATAGTAGGATAGAACTCTTCAGAGAAGGTAGCCAATTTGCACTAACAAGTGACACAAATTATTTTCGTAAATGTCAGCAAGGAAGAATACAGAACAGATGCATAAGTAGCTATAGATCTCCCGTGGGAGGAAAGACAAGCAGGGAAGAAATTCAGGAGACAGCACCGAGGACTAAGCCAGAGCTCCTGTGGGGCTTTCTTTGCAGGAGTGCGTCCACCCAGGTTTCAGAGGGGGCTGCCGGCACTGGCTGTAGGGCTGCGTGAACCTCGGCAGAAAACATGGAGACTACTGAAATTTCATCTCCCATGCCCTGAGCCCCTCTGCTGTGTAGTAGTTAGGAGTCCAGAGCCAGGCTGCCAGTGTCAAATTCCTCCCACACCACTGACCTCTGGGTGGCTAGGGGCACATTGCTTAACCTCTCTGGGCTTTAGTTTCCTGCACTGTAAGACGTGTGCTAAGAGTTCCTTTACCTTTAGCACTGTTGTGAGGGCTAAATGAAATAATGTGTTCTGGAAGAGTGGCTGGCACTGAGCAAGTGCTCACTGAAAAGGGATTTTATCGTGACTGAGGTCTGCCGCTTGCTACTGTTGTAAAATGAAATTCAAACCCTGGCATTCCTGACAAGCTACTGAGTTTGGGAAATAGTAGAGCGCATTTAAAACTGATGAAAACCAACATGGGGCGAGGAGCAGAAAATGAAGGGACAGGAAATGAAAGCATGAGTAGAGTTTTAAAGACACTAGGTTGGGCAGGGGTAGTGTCGAAGGTGTATAAAAAAAAGCATGCAGGCCTGGCATCGGCTGCCATCTCACTCTGGGCAGCCAGGTGGCCCCACCGTCTCTGAACTGTTTGTACTGATAAGCCATCCAGAGCCACATTCTGTGAACTGAAATTGGACATGGGGAAGATGTGAGGCCCCACGGAGGAGCCCGTTAAGGAGGTTTCATTGGGCCAGGACACAGCAGAGACAGGAAGCTATGTGTTTGTGACACTACACTACCCCCAGGTGAGCCATGCAGGTTATTGCCCCTGGGAATCCAGTGGTTTCCTTGCTATGAACGTCCATGATTCAACTCAAACCAAGGCCCAAGAGGCAGGTAGGAGTCAAATGATTCACCCCAAATCTGCTATTCTGCATACATCCTCTAGCTTGGTCTGGGTCGACACCAGCTGTCCATTCTCCAGAACCATAAATCAGGGATAAATTCTTGCCTCCTCCATCATCTGGTCCCAACATAGTCCTAAGAAGGCAACCATGGACTGAGTTGTCCAAAGGTTCTAGAAGCTGTCAGCTGCCACAAAAGAGGTCAGAGTCCAAAGAGAAATGCCATGCCCAAGTACCACTTAGACCAGTGGGAAACACCAACCATTGGAAGGTGTGGGTGACAGGATTTGCTGGGGGTGGGGGCAGTGGGGGTGGGGGCAGCCATATTGCAGCCAGTGCCAGGGAAACCTCAGGCCTTGAGCAGAGCTAGGGCCATAGCCGAGGGACTTCCCACCAGCCCCACACTCAGAGGTGTGGATATCGGCATCCAGCATCGCTTTCATGGAGACCCCACTAGGAGACACCACCTCTGTGTGAAACAGGGTCCTCATATGAAAGAGTTCCTTACTTTTCAACGTGATTCTCACATTGAACAGGAGAGAGAATAACCCTTCCCTGCTGAGGAACTGGACATTAGGAGAACAAACATGTTGGGGTAGGGAATTAACTCAACTACGAAAACATAAAGCAGTGCTCTGACCCTTAAATTTCCAACAGACTGTGGCCGAGAACAGAGGATGGCCGTAAGGAGAAAAGAGAAGCTGGGGTTGCAGGAGACAACCCTCTGTCTGTCTAAGCTTTGGTGCTGCATTCCCAGAAACCTTTCCTCTTCTTTGAGGAGGCACTTCCACACAGTTCCATGGGCTCTAGGAATAAAATCAGTGAAGAAAAATATTGAGCGTTAGGTGTGTATATACTGGGCCAGACATAAATAATAAAGCAAGGGCATATTGATTATTCTCAAAGCCTGACATAAATACAATTAGCTGTGTCCACCTCTGTCTTTTCCTTATGTTTTAGCCAGACACGTTTTATTTTGTGCCTGCAAGTGAAATGCTATTCAGTTGGAGGAAGGGCAGTGGACTCTTCCTGGCAGTAAGAAATAATGAAGATGACAAAATTTTCCATTTCAAGACTTCCATATCATATATATATATATATATATATATATATATATAGTCGGGTTTGATTTAAAGAGAAAATCTTTCTCCTCTTTTGCTGCACACGGCTGAGTGAGCAAGTGCTCATTAAGTACACACAATACACACTCTTCTCCTAGCTGTGAAAGTTCCCGCACCTGAAAAGGGCAAAGAAGGATGGCACTAAAATGAAGACCTTTTTTATTGCACAAAGGAATGCTCTGACTTTGGGTCTGACAGACAAAATTGCCCTGTGCAGTAACATGCATGCCCTAATATTTAGGTTAAAGCAGTTTGGGGAGCAACCTAAATGTATCTTCTTGGGGGCGCCTGGATGGCTCAATTGGTTAAGCGTCAGACTTTGGCTCAGGTTGTGATTTCGTGATTCATGGGTTTGAGCCCTGTGTTGGGTTCTGTGCTGACAGCTCAGAGCCTGGAGCCTGCTTCAGATTCTCTCTCTCTCTCTCTCTCTCTCTCTCTCGCCCTCCCCCACCCACCCACCCCCTCAAAAATAAATAAATAAGTATATAAATAAATAAATATCTTCTCATTAGAGCTTTGCGGGGGGGGGGGGTGGGGGAGGGGGGTGGGTACAGGCATGTAAGTGTAGGGCTTATTCCATTGTGATTTCGATGAGCTAATTACTACAGAGCCATTCATCTGTCTCCTACCATCATTTCTTGACAAGGTTAGAAGATTTACCACAATAATTAAGACTTTGGCATCAAAAACAAAAGTTTATTTTTATAAAAGTGTGCAGGCTGCTTCCCAAGGCACTTTTTATCTCACTCGCAGGGAAGCTAAAAAATGGATGTGCGTTGGATCTAGCAGGAAAAGAGCCCTGGGACCAAGAAAGACAAATATCTTGAAACGGTCTGTGTTATATATGACTCCCACAGAGTGAAAGGAGGGGTGCTTTTCTGCGAGATGTGCTGTTCAGGAAGATGGGCTGCTACTGGACCTGGGTTTGCTCCCTCCTGTCAGGGGAATGAGACCACCACTGCATCCCAAAGCAGCCTCACCCTGTCCAGAAGGCACCAGGTTCTTCAGAATGCTCCCCCTGTTCGCAGGGGCACACAGTTTTGGAAAACCACTGCCAATCCGACTTCTCTCTCCGCATCTTTGGTTTTTTTTTGTTTGTTTGTTTGTTTGTTTAGTTTATTTGTTTATTTTGAGACAGAGAATGAGAGCAGAGGAGGGACAGAGAGAAAGGGGGAAAGAATCCCAAGCAGGCTCCACAATCTCAGTGTGGACCCCAGTGTGGGGCTCAAACCCACAAACTGTGAGATCATGACCTGAGCCGAAATCAAGATTCTGAGGCTCAACCGACTCTCTCCATATCTTTAAACCTCCTTTTTCTGTTTCCTCATTTCTTTGGCACACACACAAAAATGTTTAAGTTAAATTCTACAAAATTAAGTAAATAAGAGACAGGAGGGGAGGGATTGGACCAAGTGAACAAAGAAATGGCCCTTAATAGGGGCACCTGGGTGGCTCAGTCAGTTAAGCATCCAACTTTGGCTCAGGTCATGATCCCACGGTTCACGAGTTCAAGCCCTGCATCGGGCTCTGTGCTGACAGCTCAGAGCCGGGAGCCTGCTTCAGATTCTGTGACTCCCTCTCCCTCTACCCCTCCCCCCACCTCTCTCTCTCAATGGTAAAAAAATTTAAACAACAATGCTTTAAAGAAAAGAAATTGCTTTTTAATCTTTAATACCCTAGGACAAAGGTATATTTAGAGAATTGACCTTTCATATTCTCAAAAAGGACCCCAAAATGTAAGGACTCCTCATTGCCTGTAACAGTGGTTTTTAATTGTTTTTAAGCCTTTGACCATTTGAATTATTTGTTCGACAAATATTGATGTTTTTGTGAGGTGTTTTTCTAAGTTCTGGGACACAGTAATAAACAGAACCAAGAGCCCTACTCTCATGGGGCTTATAATTCCAGTGAAGGGAGACAGGCAATAAACAAAGAAGCAGGGGAAATCTCCTTTGCAGATCAGGACTGGAGAGAAAAACAAGCAGAGACTAAGGACAGGGTTCCCAAGGGTCTGACACCCAAAGTTCCCAGTCCAGGAATCCCCTCAGTCTGGGCAAATCAGGAGGGCCCATCCCCCTAAATGAGTCAAGAGTGACCTCTGAAAAGATGAGGCCTGGGCAGAGCCTGAAAGGGGTGAAAACAGGCAGATGAGGGTGGGAGGAACCATCCAAAGCAACAAGTGAAGGCCTTGAGGTGTGAGGGCAGGGACTACTGGGTGACCTGTGCTGCTAGGGATATACTGAGGAGGAAAGGGGAAGGGTGAGGAGAGGAAGAGTGCAGAGGTTAGGGGGAAGGAGGAGAAGAGGAGGGGGAGGGGAGGAGAGCACAGGGAGGAGTGTGATGGTGGGGGAGGATTCAGAGTGTAGAAGGGGAGGGCATAGCTGGACCTCTGGCAGCCTGAGGAGGATGTTAGCTTTTACCCTGAACCTGGGGAGGCCATGGGGAACATGCAGCTCTGTGGAAGATAAATTAAGGAATGAGTATGGAATGGGAGTTCTGGGTTATGCAAACAAAATATTTCAGGAAAGCCTACTGCAGTCCATGCAGGAAAAGGCAGTGCCCTTCTGGCTCAGGGGGCCATATTCCTCTCTGAAAACCTCTGGGGCAGACAATTCTTGAAGTTCTGAGAAGACGTACTGAAAATGCTGACCAAAAGAACACCCCAGATTCGCCCATCTTCCTCTGAACTGATAAAGGAAATTGTCAACTCTTAATGTGTGTGGGCCCTGCTCCCCGGCTCCTGGGGAAGCTATACTTTAACATCTACCAAGGTCAAAATGACTCCGCACAACCTCAAAACGAGTGTTTGTATTTCTGCCCTAAGCACAGGTCGTACTTCTGCTTTGTTAAGAAAAATAATAAATAACCAAAAAAGAGCATTCCAAACATGAAGATAAGAAGAACAAAAAAGCCTCCCTGGTTTTTATAAGATTAAAGTCATACAGCCTTGCACATGCTAAAAACATAAGATAAAGCCTATAACTTTTTGGAATGTCCTTTGTCATGATGATTTGTAACTCTTTATGTAAAAAGATATATAATCCTGCCCCAAATGTTCCTTCTCCAGAACACTCTCTTCTTTGAAGATTGTGTATCTCAGGCAGCTGTCCTTGCTTGGGCTCACATAAAACTCTTTTTCTCTCTCTTTAAAATTTTTAAAACAGTTTATTTGTCATGGACAGAACCAAGTGACTGTCTTTAGGGGTAGGTTCATAGGGAGTTTTACTTTCTAATTTACACATTTTTGTCTCGTATGATTTCTTTTTTCTTTTTTGCAATAAACCTATATTCCATACATGTAGATGAAATAAAGTTATATATGTAGCGATATATATTTTGCTACTGAATAAACATTTTTTGAAGTATGAAAAAGATTCCCTCTCCATACTTGAGACATGCCAGAGTCCAGCTTCAACCATGTCCATTTTTCTTGCATTTTCTTGCACTCTTGCACGATTTAGATAACTCCCCTGTGGGGAATTGACTCACAGGAGTCGCTGACATGCCCTCCTCACTCGTGTCCTGTTTCCAACACTGTTCGTCCTCACACCTCATGTGGGCCTCCAGTGCCACCTGCTCCCCATCTTGATGGCTCTCTCTTATCACAGTAGATGGTAGTGAAACCACTTACTTAGAATTTAATCATTACCTCTTCTATATGTTAGATCATATGTCACTATAGTTATATATAACTTGCCAAGGGTGTCCCTTTGTCCCAACTAGATTTTAAGTCAGACAACAATAGGAAGTGCATCATGCATGTCTTTGTGTTTGGAATTTGCTTAGGATAGGTCTTCAGTAAAAATATCATGACCATTATAAAATTCTCAAAATGAAAAGGTTGTTGGAAACCATCTAGGTTTCTGTTTCTTTAATGAGCACTGGAATCATGGATTGATCCCCAGGCCACAGTCTGGGCAACACAGCAATGTCAGATGAGGCCTGGGAATCTGCGTCTCTACAAGCCCCCAAGTAAGCCTAGTGCTGCTGATCCATGAGATTTGAGAATCCGGGGTCTGGCCAGAACTTTTATTATGAAATCCATTAACCCAGGATATATAAAAGGATAGGTAGGTGAATATAGATTTCTTCAGGGGGTTGTGTAATTTTCTGAAATACAACATAATATCTCTGTATGTACATATTTGCAATTTTCTAGGAAGATCAATAGATTTCATTAAATAGTAAAATGTCTCAGGGGCCCCCCAAAAGATCAAGGACCACTGATTCCAGGCTCACTTTCTCATTTACAAACCAAGTCCTGGACTTGGACTGTTGCTCTGCAAGACCTTACCAATGCTTGTTAGATAAATTATATTCTTGCATTTCTTAAAGATCTACCTTATAAACAAATTTTTATTATTTCATTAGATAACTTTGCCCTGTAAGACCTGCAATAGAAAAGTTTAAAAAACCCTCTTCTCTCAATCAGTTCTCAATCATGATATTTTCTCTAACAAAATGTCAGTGAGTTTCATTTTGACATGAATATTGTGCCATCTCATAAAAAGAATATGAACACTAACTAACATTGGAATCTTTTCTACAAAGAAATGATAATAAGAACATGATCAGATTTTCTTCAACAATCCTTAATTCTAGCAAATATGGAGTAATGCCTCCAATGTTTTGAGGAATATTTATTTTAAACCTAGAAATCTAAATTGAACAAACTATCACCAAGATTGTAGAGACAAAACAAAGATGATTTTAGACATGCAAGAAATAAGGATGTTTTCCTAGTAAATTTCACTCAAGGTGTATTCCATTAAAACAAAAAGGTACTCTAAGAAAGAAGAAATTTAGAGAATCCAAGAAGCATGAGCATATGATCAAATGCGTCAGAATAACAAATAAATGGGAGGTAAAGGAAGCAATCAGAGCAAATTAAGAGTGAGGTAGAAAGATGTGAGAAAAATATTTTGAAGAAAAAAATATGGATTCCATTGAACAGTTAGACATGACAATTAAGATGTGGAAGATACTGTTTATTAAGAATGTAATGTGTCTTCTGTAAATAAGAGATAAAAAAATATAATCATAAAATTGAGGAAAACAAAGCACTTTGCAAAAAAGCATTGTATAAACATAAAGAAATTTTGAAGATGGAATGACACTAAATAACTGAAGAGTATAGAAATGATTTTACCTTACTCTTGCAGCTTCATATTGAGCTTACATTCATTTATATTAGAACTCAATCACAAAAAATCATTTTAGAGTGAATATTATTTTATAATCCTAATATTTTAAGGGTTTCTAGTTGTTTTCAAATTTTATGATGCACCAGAAAAACAAAAATATGAAAGATTTCATTTTAATTAACAAACATAATACTAATAAGAAATTTTGACAATGCAAAAGAAATATAAAGATGACAGAGCTGAGAGAATGGGTGAAGGGAAGAGTAGTTAAAAAGTGATGTTTTTACCATTTTATACTGAGGAGCAATGGAGATTGCCCAGAAGTATATGAAAAACCTTTAAGAAAATTCATCATTTACTATGATTTAAAACTGGAAAATTTATCAATTAGGAATAGACTAAAATCTCCCTAAATAAATAAATATTATACCTACAATAATCATCATACTTAATAGAGGAACTTTAGATACATATATCTTAACGCCTTAATATCAAATCTAATCTTACCGTTACCATTAAGGTTTAAAACCAATGGGCCTAGCCAACACTGTAAGGAAAGGAAAAGAAAGAAGGTATGAAAAGAGAGGAAGAAAAAAGATAATATTGTTATTTTTATGGAAGAGAATGAAATTAAAATATTAGAGATTATAAGAAATTTCAGTGAGTTACCAAATAATATCAAAATATTAAAATACCAAAATATCACCTTGTAAAAATCAACAGCATTGTTCTATAAGAGCAATAACCAACAAAAAATCATAATTAAAAATAAGATCTTAGGGATAATAATCACAAAGCCATAAAACACTTAGGAAAAAAATTTTTAAATGTGAAGGCCCAAGGTTTTATAGAGTAAAAGTTTAAATTGTATTAAATGACATAAAGGAAAATCTATTCCACATTCTTAGATAGGCTGTCAGGATGTAAAATTTTCATCAAATTAATTTATAAAATCAATGCAATCTCAATAAAAAACCCATCTTAATTTCATCTGTTAAAACAGCTCACTTAATTTTGGAAAAGAAGATAAAATAAATGTGCTTTCTCTTTCTAGATATTGAGAAGGTTATAATAATAGCACAGTACTAATGCAAGAACAGATAACTAGACCAAGGAACAGCCCAGACCAGTAGAATAGAATAGCTCAAGAGACAGACTCATATGCACATACCTATGAATACCTGCAAATGTACACATATATGAATCTAATAAAAATATCATAAAGATGGCACTACAAAAACAAATAGGGGAAGAAAGACTATTCAGTAGACAGTAGTAAAACAAACAAACAAACAAACATGGAAGAAAAAGAATACTGTACCTCTCTCCAACACCTATCTCACAGCACAGTTCCTGGGTGAATGAACACCTAAAGATGAAACATAAAATCATAAAATTAATAAAAGAAAACAGAAGAGGATATCATTGTGGGTCAGGAGAGGAGAAGGACTTAAATCTTTAAGGAGGACTTCTTGAGATGCCTGTGTGTCTTAGTCTGTTAAGCATCTGACTCTTGATTTTGGCTCAGGTCATGATCTCACAGATTCATGGGTTTGAGCCCCACATTGGGCTCTGCACTGACAGTGTGGAGCCTGCTTGGGATTATCTCTCTTCCTCTCTCTCTCTCTCTCTCCACCCCTCCCCTTCTCTCTCTCTCTCAAATAAATAAATTTTTTTTTAAAGAAGAACTTCTTAAAGATCAAAAAGCACAAATCAGAAGGTCAAAAAAAGTGCTTCCAAAAGAGTAAATTTTAAGGTAACACTTATCATTCCTAGTAGGGAGCCAACAAACACTATCTAAAGTTGACAAACATGAATCAGTAGCACAGATGTATTATTTACTGATAACCACAAAAGAATTTAAAACAAACCCAAAATTAGTAAAATGTGCTTACTTTGGAGAGTGGAACTGGCATTTTGAAAATAGACTGGAAAGCATTTTATTTTGTATTTTTCAACATTGTTGTCAATGTACATGAATGTTGTTATCATGCATATTCATTGCTTTACACGTTTCATTTAAGTTTTTTTTTTTATTTACTCTGAGAGAGAGAGAGACAGAGAGAGTATGTGAGCAGAGGGAGGGACTGAGAGAGAGAGAGGACGGAATTCCTGAGCGCAGAGCCTGACTTGGGGCTTAGACACATGAACCATGAGATCATGACCTGAGCTCAAATCGAGTCTGACTCTTAACCTACTGAGCCAGTCAGACACTCTTACATGTATTTAAAGTCCTGGAGCTGGATTTGGCCCCTCCTTTCCTGATGCAAGGAGACCATACCAGGTAGCAGGAGGAGGTCATCATAAAGGAAATCTAGAATCAGATCTAGAATCAGAAAGGTTTTTGTTTTTTGTTTTTTGTTTTTTGTTTTAATCATCTAGCAAGAGCATTCCCATCAAAGCTCTCATTTTAGCCAAAATAGAAAAATAAATATTCTCTTTGGTGATCACAGCTAGTCCCTGTTGAGAAGTGTATAGGTTAATAAGAGCTATTGGGGGAATTTACTTGTGGCCAATCAGAAATCCTATTTCACACCCATAAATACATACATTAATCCTTTAGCTGTAGACACATATTTTTTAAACTAGTAGTGTCATTTTTTATTTACAACCTTTATTCCAGGTTTTTAATATGTTAATTCCAATTCTTTTTCTCCTTTTTTTTTACTTTAACCCTTCAGACTCATATATGTTATAAGTGGTTTCATACTTTTTATAAAGGAAGGAAGGAATGGGGAGGGCGGTGACAGTAATTAGGATTCAGTTAAGCTGTGTGTAACAGAAAACCCAAAATAACAATGGTTTAAACAAATGAGAATTTTACTTTTTTCTTCTCATGTAACATAAGCTCAAAACTGTCACTCAGTAAGCTTTACAACTACATCTGTTCCTGAGGCTGCTCTATCTTTCTGCTCTGCTCTCCCCAGCTCACTGTATACAACTTCAAGGGCACTTAGAAGTATTTACTAAGACTCCAAACATCACATACTCTTTACAGATGTCAAGAATTACCAAGTGAAGAAAGGGAGGGTAGGAAAAAGGACACTCCTTCCACTTGAATTATTTCCTTTCGTGGAACTTCCCAGAAAATCCCATGCAACACTCCCACTTTCATCGCCCTGCCCACTAATTCTTTACATTTCCATTAAAATTCTTCCTTCTGGCAGATAAGTTTCATGTATTTTTGTTTTCACCCTGAAGAGTTATGATATTAAAGAGAGGTCTATATGTGTAAACTGAAGGAGTATGAGTACTGATTTGACTTTCTAACACTCTGTAGTTCGTTAACCTTAGAATACTCTTTGGGATCAAAATACATAAATTGAGAATGACATGTAAATATGGTTTATTTAATAAAAGCAAAATTCATATGCGATAAATATTGTGCTTACGTACTAAGCATCCACTCATTATGAATAGATTATTTTATTTAATATTTTTAATTGAATTTTACAAGAAACTCCATAAGAATTAGTATCTAATAACTTATAACTGTGGCTTTCAATTCCACAGGGCGAATTCTCCCTTTTGGGACAAATATTTTGTTATGCACACTTTACCATCCAGAGACTTCTGTGTAGTCCTAAAAAGGCAGCATCAGTAGATTTTAGGTTGTATCGTTCTTTAAATTTACATGATGCAAAAGTTTAATCCAGCACTGACTATACTTGGCTTTAGAAAACAAGATAGAACAAGAAGTGCAAGAGGCTGTATTATGAAGGCCTCAGACACTCAGAGAAGGCACCCCATGTCCAAACACAGTATGCACATGAACTTGAGCCATGAGTTAAATGAGCTGAATGAAGGCAAATCACATCAGCACAGGTAAGGATAGGTAAGTGCCCAACTTCCATATTTAATGTAGCTGACAGTAAATTACAGGTGAAAAAATAAACAATCTCAACAAGCAAAAGTGGCATGCTTAGGAACATTCCCAGATGGGTCATAAGTAATTAGCAACCCAGCAAGACTCTCATTTACCTCTGATAAATATATTCCTTGTGCTGATACTGCAAAAAGGTTGGCTAAGGATCAAATTTTTCTTAAGCATTCCTGAAGCAAGAGAAAGGAATTCAGTCCATCTCTTAAATACTTTCATTAAAAATAACTTATATTTTAAAATATACATTCTAACAGACAACTGCACCAAAAAAATATAAAATACTCAGATTCTACATCTAAGGAGTTGTATGTGGTCTATGTATGTTTGCAATTCTTCTACCACAAGGGGCGCTGTTGTTCAGGGTGTAATTTTTCCAAACTAGTGAACAAGTATTAACATCCCTTAATGTCTATGATAGATACATTTCAAGTAAATTATGTCTGGTGGAAAATTTGAAGCTTGAAAGTTTGCTGAGTGTCTATCATGGCTGCTTTTCCTCCCTGCTCATTATACACTAAATGCCAATGGTTCTCCCTCAATCATTGTGACAATAAAAACTTTTCCCAGAAATTTAAAAAATGTTGTCTGTAGTGGGGAGAAGATAGAATGATAATACATCAGTTGAGAACCACCTGGCTAAAGTAACCTATCTACAAACTTTTAAAATGTTTTTTTAATTATAATCTCAAATACTTTGCAGGGAGGATAAAATAAAAGTGAGTAAAAACCATTTTTGTGATTCCAAACTATCTCATCAAATAAGCCTCTAAAGTTTAAAACCAATAATACCAAAAAACACTACCAAGAGTAGTGTTGTGCTCATGTATTTCCTAGTCCCTGTTACAAAACTCTGTCATCAATCATGTTTAACTATTTAGCTACTTATTCTGGTAGCTGCATCCATACGTTAAGTTATTAAGTTTATTGTGCTCTTTTAGGTTTATTAATTTTTAGACATTTTTATTGAATGCAAACATGATATAGATTGTACTCATTTGGGGGTGGCTGTTGGCTCAGTTGGTTAAGTGCCCAACTCTTGATTTCGGCTCAGATCCTGATCTCATGATTCATGAGATCTAGCCCACATCAGGCTCTGTCTTCACTGACAGGACAGACCCTGCTTGGGATTCTCTCTCTCCTTCTCTGTCTGCCCCTCCCTCTCTGATGCTTTCTATCTCTCAAAAATGAGAGATAAACATTAAAAAAAAAGATTGTATTTATTTAGACTCCCAACATATCCCCCTTATCTCTTCAATATAGTTAACCACCAGTTTTGGTTAAGTGTCAATAAAGAAATTTCACATACTTACCACCATGTTAGTATTGTTCACTGCAGAAACTAGTCATATACAGATTTTGCTTGATTTAATAATTTTCCTTTTTTCATTTGCAGAAGCTTCCACTAATCTATTTATTTATTTCCAGGTGTCCTACCATGTCATCTGTGGTGCCATTTGAGCAATAAAGACTCAACTATCCAGAACTTCTCTTGTGGACTTCTCTTCTGTTAGAGGCTGGACAAATTGCTGTCTAAATCTGTTGTGGTTTAGTCATTTCTCTCTAATGCTTTCCTGTTTAGAGTTCAGTTTTTTGGGTCCTTTGCCCTCCTACTTTTAAAAAAATTATTATTAATATTTCTTTAGCTGGGAAAAAATCTTCCAATACTTTTCTAAGAAAGAGTACCTGGGAGGTAAACTTTGAATCATTATATATCAAAAAAAGACTTTTTTTCTTTAAATGTGTACTTATTTTTTTTATTTTATTAAAAAATTTTTTTAATGTTTATTTTTTTTGAGACAATGAAAGAGACAGAGTGCAAGCAGCGGAGGGGCAGACAGAGGTAGACACAGAATCTGAAGCGGGCTCCAGGCTCTGATCTGTCAGCCCAGAACCCGATGTGGGGCTCGAACTCACGAACCCTGAGATCTTGACTTGAGCGAAGTCGGACGCTTAACCGACTGAGCCACTCAGGCGCCTCTATTTATTTATTTTTGAGAGAGAGAGAGAGGAAGGAGCAAAGAGAGTGAGACAGAGAATCCCAATCAGGTTCTGCACTGTCAGCACAAAGCCAGACACTGGGCTCGATTCCACAAACTGACATCATGACCTGAGCCAAGATCAAGAGTCAGTCACTTAAACAACTGAGCCACCAAGACACTCCACATATCAAAAAAATCTTTAATCTGTTTTTCTCAGCTGTTTGATTGTTAAGCTGACATTCTAGTGGAAAATCATTTTGCTTTTCAGAATGTAGAGGGAATCTTCAATTTAGTGTGGTTTAGTAAAGTATTATTATTTCTTCTAACTGCTGAGATTCTTAGTATCTCCTCTATTCCCTTTTCTATCCCATATCCATAATATGAAATATCATGATGATGAGCCTTGTTGTTGTTTTGGGTTTTTTTTTCACTCATTATTCTTGGTACTTGGTGATTCCACTAAGTTTCTTAACTGACTAGCAACCTGTCCTTCATAATCAAGAAGGAGACTTCTTTTTACTAAAAACTTCTAAAGCTACGTATGTTTTCCTGATTTTAGCTTTGACTACATTCCCTAAGTGTTTATATGAAGTAATCTCCTGTTTGGATTTTTTTCAGCTCTTATAAGGGATATACATAAGGGTTTGATATGAAGGTTATTTCGAAGCAGGGTTCTGAATTTCTAAGAGTTAAATCTTGTTGTTATTATTGGTTTTGTTTGGGGGCAAGAGGTATAGTATTGTATTGTATTGTACTGTATTGTATTTCTATTTTTAACAAATATTTACTGTTGATTTCTGTTCTTTGGGTAAAAAATGTGACCTGTAAAATCTCAGATTTTTGGAAATCATTAAAGCAATACTTTCCAATAATTTTTACATAATTGCATACATAGAAATGATAACATTTATATGGTACACCGGATAAATGGGTGACATTACCTTAAAGTGGGGTCTCTGACTTTCTCAGGTATTGCCTGTCTTCTGGATAACTAAGTGGAGCCATATCTCAGTAACTGTGTAAGCCATTTTGTGGAACACTGATTGGGAAGTTCTGCATTAAAGTATTTTCTGTGGCCCAATATAAGGAAACCAGTGAATATGCTTCCCATATGCTATTGATAGAATAACAGGTTATATGGATGTGATTGAGCAGAATTTTGCTTCAATTTTCTATGTGTTTCTTTACTTTTCTTCTCTTAATCAGTCAAATTCTGAAAGAATTCTGTGATTACTCTTAAGTGTTAAACATCATTTAATGTTTTTATTTGTCTTTCTAGATTTTTCTTCTGTGAATTGTCCTTTGAGCATTTTTACTCAAGTTTCTACTTTTTATTGATTTATATGGATTACTTATAGTTGCAAATATTAATCCTTCGCCTGATGTATCTTCTTGATGTCTGTCCCTTTTAAATGTTATGTGCGCTGTTATTGTTATACAGATTTTTAAAAAATTTACCCAGTTAAATGCATCAATTTCTACCTGTATGATTATATTGTGTATCTCATTGAGATATTTCCCTGTATTTTATTTTCATTATTTCAAAGGGATTTTTAAAAAATAATTAAATTTTGAGCCATCTTGTGTTTATTATGTATATGGTATGGGAAAGGTCCTACCATTTTTTCTATTTGCAAAACCACTTATTAAATGGTTTATCTTATTTTCAAAGATTGTAATACTTCCTCTATCATATATCATTTATACACCTGAGTCTGGTTACTGGCTCTCTATTCTGCTCTATTAGCATATTTATCTACTATGCATGTCTATACTTAATGATTTAGAAATGATTATTATAATATATTTTAATGTAGTATGGTAAATCTCCTTTTGTCCTTTGTTAGGATTTAAAAAAATGTATTCTTATACAAAATTTTAGGAACTCTTGCTCACGTTCTACAAATAATCCTGTTAAGATTACTTTCAACTTTCAATTTATGGATTAATTTAGGGAGAACTGATGCCATTATAAAATTGAACCTTCCCATTCATGTATGTGTTGCCATTTATTTAGATCTTATTTTATGTTGTTTGATATTATTTTGTAATTTTCTCCATAAAATGTTCTGTAGCTATTTTTTTGAAGATTTAGTTACCTTTCAGTTTGTGTTGCTATTGAGAATGCTATATCTATAATACTCCATTTTCTAATTGGTTGCATAGTAACACTATTAATTTCACATATTCATTCTTCATTCAGCAACCTTGTTAAACTTTCTAATTTGTTCTAAGTGTCTATCTATAGTTTTTATTTATAAAATATTAGTATCTGCAAAAATGCTAAATTATTTTCTTTTTCTTATTTAAAACTTCATATTTCTCTATTATCTTATTACATTGCACATCTCCTACAGAATGCTAAATTGTAGAAGATAAGTGGATCAACAATCTTGATTTACTCTAGCTTTATTTTCATTTTTATTTTTAGATTTTTTTTAAGGAATCTCTATATTCAGTGTGGGACTCAAACCCACAACCCTGAGATCAAGAGTCACATGCTTCACTGACTGAGCCAGCCACGTGCCCCTTGATCTAGCTTTAATAAAATCACCTCTGAAATTTTATCTTTAAGTATGATGTTTGTTGCACATTCTTTTTTTTTTTTTTCAACATTTATTTATTTTTTGGGACAGAGAGAGACAGAGCATGAACGGGGGAGGGGCAGAGAGAGAGGAAGACACAGAATCGGAAACAGGTTCCAGGCTCTGAGCCATCAGCCCAGAGCCCGACGGGGGGGCTCGAACTCAGGGACCGCGAGATCGTGACCTGGCTGAAGTCGGACGCTTAACCGACTGCGCCACCCAGGCGCCCCTGCACATTCTTAATAAAAGTCTTTCTTTTATTTCCTTTGGTCAGTTATAGGCTTCTATGTATCTAGAAGAATATTTGTGTTGTTGAAACCACCAAAGTATTTCTATGCTTCTGATTATTTCATCTGCCATTTTCTGAGAGAGATTTAAGTCTCCCACTCAGTGAATTTGTCAGTTTCTGCTTGTAATTTGATCTGGTTTCACTTGTTTAATGGGAAGCTATGTCCTTGCTAGTTTGTAATTATTTTATTTGCTGACGGCTTTTCATTTTATCATTATCTTTTATCTTAAATTCCATTTAATTTAGTAAATCAGATTTCTTTCAGCTTTCTTTTAACTAACACGTTTTTCTGACTTTTTTTATTCCAACCTTTTGATATCGCTTATCTACATAAACTGGTTTTGTTCCTAATATTTTGTCAATCTGATAGTATTGCTGTTACATTTTTTGTGTCTTCCAATATGTGAACTTAATTCTTAGCCTTCTGTAATTTCACTGTGAGAGTTCTAAGAGAAGATCTACAAATTTGTGGTTTGTACCAATTTGTGGGGATATATTTCTAAGATGGGATGCCTGGGTGGCTCAGTTGGTTAAGCATCTACCTCTTGATTTAAGCTCAGGTCATGATTTTGCAATTTGTGAGGTCAAGCCCCACTTTGGGGTCTGTTCTAACAGCACAGAGCCTGCTGGGATTCTCTCTCTCCCTCTGTCTCGGCCCCTTCCCCGCTCACACAGATGCTCTCTCTCCCTCTCAAAATACATAAATAAACATTTTTTTAAAAAAGGATACATTTCGGGGCGCCTGGGTGGCACAGTGGGTTAAGCGTCCGACTTCAGCCAGGTCACGATCTCGCGGTCCGTGAGTTTGAGCCCCGCGTCAGGCTCTGGGCTGATGGCTCAGAGCCTGGAGCCTGTTTCTGATTCTGTGTCGCCCTCTCTCTCTCTGCCCCTCCCCCGTTCATGCTCTGTCTCTCTCTGTCCCCAAAATAAATAAACGTTGGAAAAAAAAAAAAAGGATACATTTCTAAGATATATTTGAATTGAAAGCCTTTCTTCCTTTTTTTTTTTTTTTAATTGTTGAAAACTTTCATCCATAAGGTCTACACAATGTCACTTCTCCATTTCGTCCTTTTGGTATATTTAGACATATCTGGAGCCTTTCAATATGCCTCTAGGCCTCTTAAATATATTTATCTCTTTGGGCAATATAGAGTGTAATTCCTCAACACAATATGCCAGTACATAAATCCCTCTTCAAGTATCTAGTTGGAACATAGTTTAAGTTTTTCTTTTACATTGAAGTGCACATTTTTATTTATTACCATTACCAGTATGGTTAGGGTTTTCTAATTTTGCTCATTTTATAACTGAAAGATAGTACCTGGTCATTATATAAATTTGAATTCCTTTAATTACTCATGAAAGAAGCTATTTTTGTGTTTATTAACTATTTCACATTCTTTTTTTCCTGTGAAGTTTCTATTCATATACTTTGAAAGTTTTTTAAGTTGGTTTCTTTTATAGTTTTTCCTTTAACTGTCTGTGGGTAGTGTATATACTACCTTTTGCCTCAATCATCTAGGGTCAGAAAGAATTATCTTGATAATGTGGTTGAGAAGGTTGATTAAGTTAATTTATGTAAGTCTCTTAGAACAGTGTCTGGCACACAG
Source organism: Prionailurus viverrinus (assembly GCF_022837055.1). Taxonomy (NCBI): domain Eukaryota; kingdom Metazoa; phylum Chordata; class Mammalia; order Carnivora; family Felidae; genus Prionailurus; species Prionailurus viverrinus. The sequence goes on from NC_062563.1 coordinate 54,026,001, forward strand.
TTAATACTTCTTGTTACTTATTATTGCTAATAACAGCAATTTTGTTTCATTTATGATCTTGGAGATTAAATGTCAGTGTAGTCCCATATATCAATCCTGGTGATGGGGGAAACAGTCCATTCTAATGTGAATATTTACAGTAAAAGGCCAAGACTTAAATTTTGCATGAAAATTCATTAGGAAATTACCATTTTGGAGACCAGCATCCCATGGGTCTAAATCAGTCCAACATTTTCAGGGTTTCTACAAACATTGGAATGATTCACATTGATTTGCATTCAGGGACCTTATTATAATCCCCACCCCACCCCCCAAAAAATGCAGTTTTAAACACTAGATCACATTCAAAGCAGAGGAATACTCACTCTGAAGAGCTTTTGAGAATGTAGATTGAGGTAACAATAGATTCACATTTCATGAGGTTCACTTTACAAACTTTTTGCAAAGAATGAAACATTTTTAAGTTTCCTCTCTGAATACATAAAGTTAAACTCACAAAATTTATTTGCACATGGCAGGTATTCAATACATTTAATTTATGAAAGAAAACGAAGATATTCCTTTGAAAACCAGTCACAGCATCTTAAACTTATTCCTACATTCTAAGGTGTCACAATTTTAAATAATGATATCTTTCAAATATGTATGATATATTCCAAAACAACAACTATTTTTCTCAAACCTTACACTTACAATGAGAGTTCCCCATTTATATATTTCCTCATATGTATACCAGTACATCAAAGAAAATAAGATGTTAGTAAATATTAGTCTATTGTCTCAATTATTATCATTTTATATAATCAAGTTTACTTCTTAAATTTTTTAAATTTTATTTTTCCTCTAATGAGGACACTGTGATGTTTTTCCTTCCAATGTAGCTCTTTTTCCAGAAAGGAAAATTAATCCATTAAAACATAGCATATTGTCAGGAAAAGGGGTAAATTATCAGGTTTTATTAAACTGATTGCACATGACACTGGGTTTACAGGTCCAAGCCCACATGGGCCATGTTTATTTTATTCTAATCATGATTCTTCTAATTTAAGAAGTTCTACCCACCAAAACATGATGTTCTAGTTATGCTGCGTGGATGTCCCAGAAATACCTCAGATGTGAATAATTGGCAGAGCACAAGTTTGCAAAAATGATAGATGAAATACTGTTGTTAAGATAACAATGTTGGGGCACTTGGGTGGCTCAGTCTGTTAAGCTTCTGACTTCAGCTCTGGTCGTAATCTCACAGTTCATGGGTTCGAGCTGCCGGGCTGTGTGCTGACAGCTTGGAGCCTGGACCCCGCTTCAGATTCTGTGTCTCCCTCTCTTTCTGCCCCTCCTCCACTTGCACTCTCTTTTCCTCTCTCTCAAAAATAAATAAACATTAAAAAAATCTTAAGATAACAATGTTAATATTTATTAAATAATATATTCATTAAATTACTAATTTAAGCAATATAAAGCAATGTTTAAAGATATAAAATTATTTGTCATTAAATGAATTTGTAATTACTCATATAGATTTTAAATTAAAAAAGAAGTATACAACATATCGAATTATCCAACTTACATTTTCACTTAAATATTTCATAAATATTTTTCACTAAGCATCTCTATTTCACTCTTTATGTAAATTTTTTTTAAGTTTATTTATTTTTGAGAGAGAGAGAGAGAAAGACAGAATATGATTCAGGGAGGGACAGAGGGAGAGAGAGAGAGAGAGAGAGAGAGGTAGACACAGAGTCTAAAGCAGGCTCCAGGCTCTGAGCTATCTGCACAGAGCAGGATGCAAGGCTCAAACTCACAAACTGTGAGATCATGACCTGAGCTGAAGTCAGATGCTTAACTGACTGAGCCACCAGGCGTCCTACTATCTCACTCTTTAAAAAAGTAGTGGCACAACATTGCATGACAGAGGTACACCATAATGCATTTGTTTACTGTACTCTTATTGGGCACCTAGATTATTTACCGTTGTTTCATTTTGGTGTTCTATTTCAAGGTAGCAATTGACATTCTTATACGTGTTCCCACCTACTAGTACTTTTAATTATAATTATATGTATCCCCACCATCCCCAGCACTACCACCAACAAAAACAATGGAACAGAGAGTAAAAAAGACAAGCTCTTTCAAACTCTCTCCAGTGCCCCTGCCACTCCAGTACAGACCCCTGTCCTCTCCAAAGGGTAACTGCTATTACTATCAGTTTAGTGTATATAGACTTTTACCTACATGTTTATAGTACAGAATATATTATACAGAAATATTAATGAAAATGCCTGAGTATTTCTCAAGAATGTGTTCTCTACAGGTGAAATTGCTAGATCAAAGGAAAAGCATATTTTAAATAGCGATAAACAGTTAACATATTTTTCACCCAAAGAAAATGAGCTCTTCCAACTGAATCAGCAAAACATTTCATTAGATGATCTATTTTGTCATGCTCTTGCCAACATTGAATGATACCTATTCTTTTCTTTATTTTGCCAACTACATCTCTGTTCCCCTTCCACAACAAAACAAAACAAAACAAAACATGTCTCACTTAATTTGTATTTCTCCATTAAGATTGAAAAATGGCTGGCTTTTCATGATTAGTTCTCCATTATTACAACTTCTACTTTGGTGAATTATTTTTTCATATTCTTAGATCATTTTATATGAGGCTGCCAGCATTATTTGCTTGATGTGTAGGTATTATTTGCAAAATATGAATAATATTTTAACTTTTATATTTATTGCAAGTAATGTATTTTCTACTTTGCTGTGTTTTTAAACTTTACTGAAATTTCACTGTAATCTAGTGCAAGATTACAAAAATGTTTTCTTATATTTGACTATACTTTTGATTTTACTTTTTCAAAAATTTTTTAAATAGTTTTGAGAGAGAGCATGTGTGTGAGAATGGGGGAGGGGCAGAGAGAGAGGGAGCCGAAAATCCAAAGCAGGTTCCACACTGTCAGCACAAAGCCCATTGTGGGGTTCGAACCCACGAATTGTGAGATTGTGACCTGAGCTGAAGTTGGGTGCTCAACCAACTGAGCCACCCAGGCACCCCTAAGTTTGATTTTATAATTGCTTCTTTAACTGATCCAGATAAGATGGCATTGTGAGTCCTTGATGAACAATAATTACTCTAAATGCAAATAAATTACTTCTCCAATCAAAAGGCGTAGAGTGGGTAGATGGATTAAAAATAAACCCAGCTATATGCTGCAAGAGACTCACATCAGCTAAAGGACTACATAGGATTTTAAGTTAAATGATATTTCATGCAAGTGGAAACCAAAACAGAGCAGGAGTAGCTATTTATAACAGACAAAATAAACTTTAAGCCAAAAATTGTAACAAGAGACAAAGAAGATCATTTATATAATGATAAAAGTGTCAATTCATAAAGAAGATATAACAATCATAAATATATATGCACCCAACAGTAGGGCACCTAAATACACTAAGCAAATATTAACAGATCTGTAGGGCAATCGTAATAAGGAACTTAACTACCCCACTTTAACCAACAGCTAAATCATCCAAACATAAAATCAACAAGGAAATGTTGGACTTGAACTATACTTTAGACCAAATGGGCCTAATAGGCATATACAGACCACTCCATCCAACAGCATCAGGATGCACATTCTTCTTGAGCACACATTCAAAATTATCTAGGATAGATCATATGATAGCTTACAAAATAAGTCTTGGTAAATTTAAGAAGGTTGAAATCAACGAAGTAACTTTGTCAACAATAATGCTATGAAAGTAGAAATCAGTAATGAGAAAAATGGGGAGATTCACAACTATGTGTAAACAAATAACAAGTCGGTTAAAGAAGGAATCAAAAGGTAAATAAAAAAAAATCTTGAAACAAACAAAAATGGAAACACAACATAACAAGACTTATGGAATGCCACACAAACAGTTCTAAGAGGAAAGTTCATAGTGATAAATGCCTACATTAAGAAAGAAGAAAAATCTCAAATGGGGAGAGGGGGGATAGGAGATGTTCATCAAAAGGTACAAACTTCAGTTATAAGATCATTAAGTTTTGGGGATCTAATGCATAGCATGGTGATTATTGTTAGCAATACTGTATTATATACTTAGAAGTTGCTGAGAATATAGGTCTTAAATGTTCTCACCACAAAAAAGAAATGGAAATATGTGAGGTGATGGAAGTGTTAGCCAACACTATGGTGGTAATCATTTTTGCAATATGTAAGTACATCAAATCAAGTTGCACACTGTAAACTTATGCAATATGCTAATTATATCTCAATAAACCTGGAAAAGAATCCATCCAGATTTTTTAAATGTGTTTGGTGCGAAATAGTGTTGTAATTTACTACAGTTTTTCAGATGAATATTAATGTCAGCTCTTCAGATTCCATAAAACATTTCTCTTAGGATAAGGGTGGGTACTGCATTGCATTTAAAGATTATTTTAGGGAGATATTCATCCTTACCCCATTTATCCAACTTACTCTCCCTTGACCTCCACTTCCCCACCGAAGACATTGTCTTGCCCTCAGTAAATGATGACTTCACCTTCTGTTTGCCAAACATAAGCACCATCAGGTCCATCCCTGACTCTTCCTTCTTTGTGAATACCCTACATCCAAATCCTCAACCATTTCTTTACTAGAAACCCAGAACATGACCACTTCTCAGCCAGTTCAGTCATACCCTGTACTGTTGCAATGACTTCCTAATTAGGTTCATTGTTCTCATTCCCTTTGTGGAGTCTTTTCTCAACATAACAGCCAATGAAGTTCCTTAAAAACGCAAGTTACAGCATGTCAGTCCTGTACTCATAATCTATCAGGGTCTTCCATCCCTCCCAAAGTGAAGGCCAAATCTACACCACCTGTCACCACAGTTCCCCACTTGCGGATGCTCACTGCTCTGCAGCTCACCGCTGAGGAAGCATTCTTCTGCCCTGGGCTGTTACGGCAGGCTTCCTCCTGTCTGCATACTCCCCACCCAGATAGCTCCTGTTTTTGCTAAAATACCAGTTCTCTGATAAGAACTTTGATGACAATTGCATTGAAATAGCAACCCCCACCCTCCCCATCCAGCACTCCCAATCTTTTTTGACTGTCTTATGTTTATTCCACAATGTCCTTTTAATTCTTTTAATATCTGTCGCTGCCTGCTTGCAGGAGTTATTTTATTTTCATTAGTGTGTACGAAGAATCCTGATGTACACTATGGACTAAATAAATATTTGTCGGATAAACAAATATTGAGTATTTATATTCAAACACACACTATGTCTCTAAATTTAACTACCTTCATGTTGGTCTTTCAAAAAAGTTTTTCAAGTTTTTCTATAGGTTTTCATAACTATATGTGTTTTCTAATGTATCGTTATTTATAATGTTTACTTATTTATTTATTTATTTTTGAGAGAGAGAGATCAGGGGAGGGGCAGAGACGGAGAGAGAGAATCTTAAGCAAGCTCTACACTGTCAGTGCAGACAGAGCCCAATGCAGGGCTCGAACTCATGAACTGTGAGATCATGACCTGAGCCGAAATCAAGAGTCAGACGCTTAACTGACTGAGCCACCCAGGTGCCCCTCCAACATATCTTAAAGTAATTTTAATAGGGTATAGAAGAGCTGTTGCTTTTTGTGCATTGATCTTAATCAACCATCGTGCAGAATAATTTCATTGTTTCCCTTTCAATGTCAACATAAATCACATATTGTCTGAAAATGGTGTCAATTTTTCTTTTTTTTTCCCAACATTATCATTCCTAATTTCTTTGTCTTTTTTACTGCACATTCCATTAGACTGGTGACAGAGGGCAGCTCGTCTATTCCAGGCTCTGGTGGAATGATTCTGTGTTTCACCATTAATATGGTATTTTCTGCAGTTTTCTGACAGGCTATGTGAAGTTAAAGAAATTTCCTTCTTTAAGGTTTACTAAACATTTTTATCAGAAATGGTAGAGTTTGATCATTGCTTTTTTGGAATCATGATAACTATATATATTTTTAATGTTTTAACAAATAATGCAGTGATATACATAAACAAGTGTGTTAACATTGAACCATTCACAATATGCCTTGGATAAATGCTAGTTGGTAATGAAGTATTATTCTTTCTTGAAAATCTATGTAGGGGTGCCTGGGTGGCTCAGTTGGTTAAGCGTCCAACTTTGGCTTAGGTCATGATCTCACAGTTCATGAGTTCGAGCCCCACGTTGGGCTCTGTGCTGACAGCTCAGAGCCTGGAGCCTGCTTCAGATTCTGTGTCTCCCTCTCTCTCTGCCCCATCCCCACTCATGCTCTGTCTCTCTCTGTCTTCAAAATAAATAAAACATTAAAAAAATTTTTTTAAATAACAAAAAAGAAAATCTATATAACAGTTGATACATATATCTGGAGAGAGAGGGGGAACATATACTTAAATTATGAAGCATTATAGTAAAATAAATAATCAAAACCTTATTTCTTAAGAGTTATTGCATCTAATTTTGTGCTCTTCTCTATGTCCTCAATTTTGTAATTATCATCCCTTTCCTTGTTTGTTAATAGTCTCTTTTTCATATGTGTATATTTATGTATGCATAAAACAGTGTGTATGTGTATATTATATATACAAAAATGTGTATGTATACACACACACACATACAGACAGACCCTAAAGGAAGATTTTAGATTTTCCCATCTGTTTTTATAGGACCTGGTTCAGCATGGAAGAAGATCTTTGAGGATCACAAGGATAGAATAATATGTGAGACCAAGAGAAAATCATCCTGTGCAGCCGTAAGGAGTGCCTACTTACTTTTAATTATCTCTTTTAAATCCTTTCATGGAACGCCAGTGATCTGCAAGAAAAGAAGGTGGTATTATTCAGAGTTGGGTAGTTCAAAACAGAGCCTTAGCCCATTTTCTTTCTTCTCCCCCTCTTTGATCTGTGACTTGGCTCCAACCTTGCTTGTATCGAGAGACAAAACTTTGGTTCTCTGCCGATTCTTTTATCTATGTACCCCGGGCAAAGGTCTTAAAAATGAACCCCAGGATATTTTATAGACACTGCATGAGCTCCGCATGTGTCAGCTTAGGGAGAATATTGTTCTAGGATCTTTAAAAATCACCACAGATGTTCCTTTCAGAGGCAGACCAAGCAGAAGTAGAAAAAGTAAAACTAAAACAATAAAAGAAAAAGTAAAAATAAAACTAAATATTTACAAGAATTAGATATAAATCCAGGGAATGGCTAATTAATCTGTAAGTGGTCTGAATGACAAGTCCTTGCAGAATGTTACATAATAAAATCATATGATCCTCAGAGGAGAATGTAGTTAAAGAAGAGTTTTAGGTAACTTGATATGTTTCAATGTTTGTCTGCTCTCACGCAGTGAAAAGAATAAACTCTAAGTGTTTGATTATCAAGGATCAAATCAACGGGCAGGAACTAAGAAAACAGTCTCGGGTTTTCTTTGTTTTGTTTTGTTTTTTCTTTTCTTTTCTTTACTTATTGTGATAGTTGCCCATCTCTGTAAACGTACCAAAAGTCATTGAACAGTACATTGAATTTTATGGTATACAAATTATTTCTCAGTACAGCTCTTAAGAAGAAAAAAAGTAATTGTATTTCACAACATATAATACCAGAACTATACATCAGGCAAAGTTTTCAACTTCTCCCTAACAAAATTGGACTGCCAGAAGGAAGAGCTTAATAATGTTTTAGAACACTGTATTTGGAGGTCTACGTTCACAAAGAAAACTGAGTTTGATGCAATGCCAGCACTTAGCCAGCAGCGTGGAGCTGCTAAGTGTTGCTCGTGGAATTATTGACCAGGTACTGTGTGGGACCAGAGACGGCTGTCAGTTCCTGCTGAGGCAGCTGAATTCCGTTCTTCTTCCAAGGCCCACTGAATAGGAATTTACAAAGTCAAAAATGGAATATCACCCTAAAGATGGGAAATAACTAAACTGTGAGTAAATTCTTGAAAGTGAAGTTTAAAGCATATAAAAATAATTTAAATGTTTCAAATATAGAAAGATATGTGTATATTGGTGCAAAAATCATCAAGACAAGAAACAACATTTTCAGAAAGGACGGTTAGTCTTTTTAATTGTGCAACTTAACAATGTCATTCCAGAATGAAGAGAAAAGAACCAAAGCCCCAGAGGAGGCCAGAGTAGATGAAGTAAGGGTGGGAATTACGAAAGACAATTGTAATGGGAAAAGGTCTCAACATATAAAGATTTATGTTTCCATTTTCAATTTAATTTGAAAACAAAACAACCCCAAACCCCCTGATTCTCATGATATGCTAAGAATATCAGAAGACCAAAGAACTTATTACCTACAAGAATCTTTCAGGGTTCAAAAGCCTCCCAAATAAACCACCCTTTATTGGTTGCCCCTTATAACATTTTCTGGCAAACGATGACCCTGGTTTATCTGTTGATTTTGCCCCCCAGCATTCATTCTGATTTGGAGAACCAGCCCTTTCAGCACATGTGCTGTGCAGTGCACAGCCTCTAGGAAACCTCTGAAAACCTCTGAGCTGTGCAGTGCACAACCTTACACAACTGCACTCATGACCCTCTCTTGCCTTGCATGACATAGTCAAGGTGGACTTGCTTTAGGAAAGGCATGTGATCTGAGGTAGGGCAATTACATGCTTCTGATTAGAACTGAAATCTTAAACTGGGCCAAGTAATACATTTAGTGTAAAGGCGGCTCCCTGAAAAGATAAGCTATTAGTGTCTTAGTTTCTTCTAATTAGGTCCCTGGAGCTGTCCTGGTTTCTGATTTGAGACCTAATTCATATTTTCCTGAGATGCTTTGGGCTACTTGAACTTCAACCAATATTTATATTTATATTTACATTTACTTTGTATTTTTAAAAACTATTCAGAGAGTGTTTCAGCTGCCAGCAACCTAAGAACCTTGGCTGACACGGTGCCTGTGCTATGATGGAAATTCACCATTTCCCCATCACCTTGCTCTTTGAGCAATTCTGGCTGTAAGAAATGGCTCCAGCGTACTGAGCTGGCTTTTGCCTTCCCAAACTTCTACCTGTTGTCCTAATTCTGCTGTCTGAGGCTACCAATCAAATTGAATCCTTTTTCTATAAAATAGATCTCTAGATTTTTTAAAGATTGGTTCTATGTTCGGTCACTTTGTCCAAACTTGGATAAATCCACCCTGCTTCTTGGCCACTTTTTTTTGACACCTCAGGTCTTACGCAGGTATTCCTATCAGGCCCCTTAACTTTGAGTGAAGGAAATGTGGAATCTATGGCCACCAATTATAGCCTAAATCGTAAACATTTTACCTGGCATATTCTTTGTCATAATTGGGACCAAATGAATGACTGTGGATGTTTTAAAAGGTGCCCAACATCCCACTTGGAAATCCATCACAAAGTTAACAATAAGCTGTAGGTAGATATGTGATGTTGTGCTCTTTTGTTTTGTTTGCTATGCTGTTGAGACTCTAGAAAATTACTTCTTGCAGAATAGACATTGTGTAAGTAGGCCTTGTCCTTGATTGGAGGTGTTTATGTCTGCATTAATTCATTTAACTGACTAGTTTGTGTACAAGAATCTCCCTTGAATGAGCACTGGGTGTTGTACGGAACCAATCTGACAATACATTTCATATTAAAAACAAACAAGAAAAAAGAATCTCCCTTGAAAGAGGAATGCTCTGTTGAGAAATGATGTCCCTTCTTTGCGTTTGGTGAGATTCCTGGCTAACTGGCTGCTTTCAGAGCTACCTTAGGAACCACCACATCTTACAATTCTTTGTGACAGTTAACATCAGTCAATACACCCTGCCCACGCCCACGGCAGTGGACACAATGACTCAGTGTGTGACTCAGTGACCCTCGTCCCTGGAAGTCCCTGCCCCACCTCAGCCCAGAAGGCATCCTGAGCTTCAGCAAGGATGCGAGGGCCAGCCTCTGAAGTGGGCCTAGCCCCAGTAATTCCTGCCCTTCCTATGCCATTGTGTATTCCAGAAATTTCAGTTAGTGTTTTAGCTTATGTGCTTACATACTGAGGAAGTTATAAAAGACCATAGTTATGAAAGCCAAGTTAATAATCGTGATAAATACCAATAAAACTAAAATATCTCACAAGGACAAGCTAATCCACACTTACTGTGTGGAGATTCTGCTTTTGAATTAATATTAGAAAAACGTTGGGGCGCCTGGGTGGCTCAGTGGGTTGAGCATCTGACTTCAGCTTAGGTCATGATCTTGCAGTTCAAAAGTTTGAGCCCTTTGTCAGGCTCTGTGCTGACAGCTCAGAGCCTGGAGCCTGCTTCGGATTCTGTGTCTCCCCTCTCTCTCTGCCCCTCCCCTGCTTGTGCTCTGTCTCTCTCTGTCTCTCAAAAATAAATAAATGTTAAAAAAAAACAAAATAAAATAAAATAAAATAACCTTCCCAATCGAACTGTTGGTAAAACATTTACTCCAGGAGTCTCGATCGGTCACAAAACACATAGGCTGGACTGGTGTTGCCAGTCCCTGCTGTTAATCATGCTCCCACCTCATACCAATCTGAGTTAGTCCCCAGCAGGCCTACAGCTCTGTTTTTAACTTAGAGTGTGGGGATAAAATTCTGTGGGGCCTGTGGACAGGAGGAGGCCCCATCTTCTGTATTTTAAGTACAGAGTACACAAAGAGGTGATTCTCGCTCCTCTTCCACTGGCCGTGTCACCACCCCTTCTCTCCATGGCTCCAGGAACGTGAGGTCCTGCAGCAGAGGAAAGGCAAGCCACTTTTCCTTAGCAGCAGTTTCTGTGTGTCCTTAGTCACATAAGGTGTGCCCAGCTTCATCCCATGATGGGATAGAGGATACCCCCACCCAGCATTCCTGAAGGGTAAGAATGAGATAATATAAAGACCTCAGGATTGATGCTCAAGATTTCTTTCTGAGTGCTATTCCCAGATATACAACTATGGAGGTGTGTAACCTTGGACAAGATATGGAACTTTACCAAGGCCTTAGATTTTTCATCAATCAAACACCAAGGATGGACTAGATGATCCCCTCTCCCTTCTGGATCCATCTGCTAGGATGCCCCAGCATCTCCCCAAAGAATGCATGTGTTTCATTATTACAACACTGATGGGTTCAAATTGATTACTAAAGCTGAAAGACCCACAAAAGAGAGTTTTTCCCTCCTCTATAATCTTGAAAATATTAGTTCACGTAATCATAAATCTATTTCAGGTGGATTTAGCATTTGTTTCTTGGTTCAGCAGGACTTCTATTCCCAGAATTTCTTTCCCTATGTGTTTCTTGTTAGGGTGGGCCACAGAAATTCCTATGCAAGATCTGGATGGTGGACGTGAAGTGGCAGCCATTTAGTAGCTGGTACATATTGTCCTTTACATACTAGGTCACTTGTTAGCCTAGGGCAGCAGACAGGACTGAAACCATCCCACCTTCCCCCAAGATCTTTCTATAGTTGTTCCAATTCAGGGCCTGGTGTGTGCTCAGCTACACAATGAAGGATGCCAACTTCTCCTGCAGGACCCAGGCCATCAGGGTCAGGGTGAATGAGAACCCGCAGGTGTAGTGTATCCTTGTAGGCTCCAGCTTGTCCTTTGTCTCTCCTGCTTTACATCCATCTTCCCTTCCATCTGCCTGCTCTGTGGTTTAAGGTCCAGCACCAGCAACAACGTCAACAGGCTTACAGAGGCTGCTTATCCAGTTGCTCAAGGTCAAGCCCCTGCAACAGATCTCTTTTCATAGGTTTATGAAACTATGTTTCTTAGTGGTTCCTTTATTAATTGCTGCCTAATACACATTTTATTAATTACTTTTTAAATAAAGTTTTATCATATCTTCTCCTTTTCAAACCCTTTTACAGATATTACATTGGTAGAAATCTTACAAAGAGGTCATGAAGATCAGCTCCCTCATTTTGAGTATGAAGAAAGTGAGACTCAAGTAATAAAAATACATTTGGAAGCATAGCAGGGACCAGAACACAGGAATTCTGAATCCGTCCTATGATCTCCACCACAAAGATCTACTATGGTGAAAACCCAGAGTTTCCAACACTATTTTAAATCACTTGACTGTTTTTTTATGCACTTTGAGATCATTAGCATTTCCCAAGCATTCCCTCCAGTCCTAGAGGGACGATAATGTAGTCTTCAAAGTTTTGGACTAATAACATTCAATACCTCTCCCCAAATATGTCATTCATCTATTTATCCGCTGAAGAAATGTTTTTGCTGCACATTGTGCACACACTCTTCCGAGCGCTGGGCATAGAGCTGCACATGATGAGCAAGGGGCTCTGTCCTCATGGACTCTGGGGGGAAGATAAAAACAGACAAGTAGAAAAATGTGTATTAAATGAAGGGATTACTGTCAGGAAGAGAAATAAAAATGGTAGGGGTACAGAGGTCATCCTATGGGGGGAGTCTTAGAAAGAAGGTCTGGGAAGGCCTATTTCAGAAGCTGATATTTGAACACACATCTACATGAAGTGAGGAAGCAAGCTGTATGAACTTCTGGGAGAAGACGGTACCACCCGGAAAGAACCACAAATGCAAAAGCCCCAAGGAGCTTTTTATGGGCATTGACCGTATTGATCATGAGGGAGAATGACAGGAGACTAGCTCTTTGCATGTGAGAACTTTGGATTTTATTTTGAACGTTATAGGAAATCATTGAAGAGTTTAGAGCAGGGGAATTAAGTAATTAATTTAAGTTTTTAAAAACTCACTCTAGTTGCTATATGAAGAATCCTCTGTAGAGAGGCAAGAGCAGAACCAGGGAAGCATACTGATGGCATCTTGGACTAGGGTTTTAATTGTGAAGAAGGTGAGACATAATTACATCTAGAATGTATCTTGAGGGTAAAGCAGAAGAGCTTACAGATGGATTGTAGGTGGAGCATGATAGGAGAGGAGAAATCCAGGGAACTCCTAGGTTTTTGACCTGAGCAACCCATTGCTAGTACCTCCCTGCAGTGAGGTGGGGGATAGGTTTGGGTGTTGCAGAAAATCAAGAGGTCCCCCTTTTTTTGAACATTTTACCATTGTGATGCCTTTCAGACACCCAAAGGATGATGTCAAATAAGTGGTAGGTTGTGTTCATGGAGTCACATTCACAGTATCTCTGGGATGTACCCAGATTAACGTTTTAGTGTCTGCATTTTGTGGACACACAAAGTGATATTTGCCATGGGAATGCAAATCAAACAGGACTTAGGTATACCTGCTTATCTTATACTGGCTTAGGAAAATCATTGTCAGCCCACTAGTGTTCTGTTGGCTTTCCTGTCCTGACCTACAGGAGGTACACATATAAAAAATGAATGCAATCGTCAGGATAAATTTTATCTTATCTTGGTAAATGAATCCCAATACGCTTCCCCACCTCTCCACGTGTCCAAAGCTCACTAGTCTTTAAGAACAAACTCAAATTGTATATCAAATGGCAAATCCCACCTCCTCCAGAAAGACTTCCTACTTAATCCAGTCCACCATGATGTCTTCACTCACAACTCCCCTAACATCTAATGTCAGTGCTGTACCATGTAGCACATAATCATTCTTAGATGGCTTCATATGTGTTATTCTCACCTCTTCCACTAGACTGTATCTTGAAAGCAAGTGCCATATGTCCTTTCTTTCATATGATCCATAGTGGCAAATGCTGAGGGGGTGGGGGGGTTGCCAACAATTTCTCTTTTCTGTTGGGCACAACTAGACTACACTTCCTGATTGCCCTGGCTGTTCGTGAAGTGACAAAGGAAAAGTGGATGGAAGTGGTGTATAACATTTCCAGGCCCATCCCATGAGAATTTCTCACATGATCCTCCCTTCTCTCTTCCTACCTTCTAACTGAAGGCTGGCGCCCAGGACAACCTTAGAAGACACATGTCAAAGATGGCAAATATTCTATCACCCTGAGCCCCTGAATGACTGCATGGAGCAGAGCTTAAGCCAGCAATCGGACTTTTACTGAGTGAGAAATAAATTCTACTATGTTAATCCACAACGATTTGGGGGGTTTTCTTTTGTAGCAGTCAGTCCTTACTTTAATATCTTGTGTCTGGGACAGGTTTTCAAAGACTTTATTGGCAAGGCTGATGAAGCCTGTGCAAACACGCACTATTTTTGCCAGGTGAGCAAAGTGACTTGCTCGGGTCATGCAGCCAATAAGTGGTAGAGACAGGGATATCTGATTCTAAAGCCTGTATTCCTAACCATTACCCTGTCCTGAATCTTCAATATCATTGATAACTGATGTCCCAGCAATAAGAGGATTGTCACAACTTTAAGTGATAACACAGACCAAAAAACAAAACGTCTTCTGATGTAAATTTCAGCAAACTAAAGGCGACAGCTGAAAAGCAGCTTGGGTGAGCCACGCAGAGGATGGAAGAAAGAAAACACAGAGACAAACGGAGAACACCATAACACATCTTCTCCCGAATGCTGTAGTACGTGTGATGAAGTGCTGTTGGTTGTAAACAGATCACCGTGTTCTGATTAATTGTCAGGCAGACCCCACTCGTCAAGAGATATAGAGCAAGGCCTCCAACATTTCATTCCAAATGCCTTACACAAGATAAAAAACCCCATGTAATTGAAGACAGAGAAGAAAAATGTAAGAAATAAGCTAATAGACAAGCAGTAAACCTTCTGAAAATTGAAGCAGCATCAAACCAAAAAGTACCTCTCGGGAACAATATATCAAAATTAATGTATATATACATATATCACAACAATTCCATGTCAATTAACTTCACCAAGATTTCAAATCTATATATTTCAAACTCAAAAAAAGCAAACAGGGTAAAAATGCCTCAACGCCAGCAAAATTTAATATCGAAAAGCTGTCCATTTTGTAAATACCATGTTATTTACGTGTTAAAGTATGTTTAGATGTTATGAATGCATGATGCTACTATAAAATATCTGATCCAGCATATTCCATTAAAGCATGAAGTGAATAAACTACAATCTATATCTTCTTGGGTTTGGCCTATGAGTCTCCATTTACATTTACTCAAAGAAAACTGCACTAAATAGATTTACCACACCCACACTCCAGATCATCAGACTTCCAAGTCTCAGTCACCACCCACAGGAAAGCCTGAAAAAGATCGGGGATCATTTATCATTTCCTTCAGCCACATAGAAACAAGTCAGAATTTACAATCGTGACAGTGTTAACAGTACTTAACATTTCTCATTAGAGCTCTTAAATCACTTCTTGACGTGTTGCATCATTTGACCTCACAACAACAGATATTAGCCCTTCACAACTCTCATTCTCTATATTTTGCAGGAGAGGAAAAGCAGACAGAGTTTAAGTTACTTCCCAGAGGCCATACAGTCATCTCCTGTACCCAGGTCTTAGGACCGAAACCCTAAGGGAAACGCTTTTTCTGCTTTGCTGTGTCTTCTGTGATAACTTACATTTCTAAAGCATTGAGGCAAGAAGGCAGCAGATAGCCTAGTCTTGGATTACAGATGAGGAAACTGAGGCTCCCAACACTAAAAGATTTGCCTAAGAACCCCCACTAGTTTGTAAGT
The DNA here is from genome assembly GCF_022837055.1 of Prionailurus viverrinus. Lineage (NCBI taxonomy): Eukaryota > Metazoa > Chordata > Mammalia > Carnivora > Felidae > Prionailurus > Prionailurus viverrinus. Next base: position 54,041,549 of record NC_062563.1, read on the forward strand.
GAATAAAGCTGGATTTCAATGAGAAAGCCTTGAGTTCAAGTTCAGTCTTCCCTCCCTGGTAGCACTAGGACCAATAGGACAGAGGCAAAGTATTGCTCACAGGTGACCCAAGTTCCAGAGTCAGAGCTAGGCTCTCACCCCAGGGATACCCTGACCCCAGAACTGGGGGGTGGAGCTCTCTCAAGGTCCGTCCCCCACATCTGCCTCTCACAAGACCTCCAATTTGGCATGGTTAAACCACTTGTGATGAACTGCTGCACCTCCAAACTTGCTCTTTTAATGTTGCCTCTCTTTGAGACTGGTCCCAGGACCTATGCAACGGAGTAAACCAGAAACTGACCCCCTCTTGCTCCCCACCCCACCAGCCTCCATAGCCAGTGCTAAGACTCCATCCACCTTTCCTGTCTCTACTCCCTGGGAGCCCCCACACAGGTCTCCCTTATTTTCCTTTCTTCCAACCTATTCTCAACCCTGCAGAGAACCCAGTCTTTTCAGATCATGACACTTTGCCACCAGAAATCTACAATGATTTCACATTGCTCTGGCCAGACCCTGTGTCCCTTACATGGCCTGCCTGAGTTGGACACACCTGCTTCCTCTGCCCCATCCCACTCCCCTCCCCCATTCTCTGCACTGAGCCCCATGCTGACAGCCTCCATTATCCTAGTGGATTTTCAAAATCTCCACCACCTATACAGGAGCATCACACACTGTGCAGTAAACCTCTCTGTATTGTACTGTTTCTTATGAATGATAAGGAAAGTCAAATAAATACATTTTGAACACATTTTTAAACCCCATGTTCCAACATTGAGGGTTTTTTTTTTGTCTCCATTTCCAAGCTTACTCTCTTAATGTTGTGCAGGCATATGCTATTAAAACAATGGTTATTGAATCAAAGTAGATATGCTGAACCTAGCTTACCAATACAAAACATAAGACTGTTAAAATCCAAACACATCTGCAGAACAATAAAAATACAAACTTACTAATGGTTATAAGGAAACAGATACTTGGCCATAAATTTCTAAATTAAAATTTAACTCATGAATGTGGACATTGTTCTTTCTTCAATAGAGATTCCAATTTGGGTTTGTTGTTCATTCATGACACATGTACATATCTACATACACAGCCCCTGACATTGGGAGCCATAGCACAGCTCAGGACACTGGCCCCCATGCCCTTCTTTTAGTGTGGAGGTAGGATCAGGGAACAACTACTGGTATACATTTTATAAGACTTTGAAACACAACAAGGAGTTCGGTGTTTCAGAGTTTAACTTTTATTGGGTAATTCAGTGGGTGATGTTAAAATTTAGATTGGCTCTGCCTGGGGTCTACCTTCAGTCAAAGTACTTGTTTTTTCAACTAAGGCAAAAGAATTTTTTTTTTCAAGTTTCTGAAAGGTCGTAGAGGATGGGAAAGGGAAATTGAAGAATATGTGTGGGGTGAGTTAGGTAATCAGATCCTAATTACTTTAAAGTTTGGGAAATTTATTATTTATTTTCAAGGAAAAATAAATACTGCATGTCCTAAGAAAACACATGAGCATTAAAGTTAATGACAGTCAGCGGGGACCAAGATTTTATTTTATTTTTCTTGAAGAATACCAAAGTTTAATAAAAAAAAAAAAAAGAATCGAGTGGGATTAAAAAAAAATGACTGAATGAAAAAACAACTTCATAGTTATCAACACATGCCCACATGCTTCTAAATGTTATTATTTATACAATTATTCATATTTTGTTTGAATGAAATGAAGAGTACTATTAAATCAAATTACTGGTTTGGTTGATAAAACATAAATGCCAGCATGTAATAGTCATGGTTCCTGTTCAGCTAAACTCTCCACTTGACTATTGGTATCAAATTAAAGTGTGGGGGAAAAAACAGTAGTATTTATGCCACCTCAGGTGCACAAAAAGAAGGCTAGGAATGGCAAGATCAGCAAGACCAGTCCACACAGCTGATCTTCCGTGATCAACCACAATGGGGATAAAGAGATTGTTAAGAAAGAGACTATAGGCCCCAAATGGAGTCACTTCTGCTAAGCCCATGTCACCAAACCAAGACTTAATACCTAATTTAATTATAATTTCAATCTCTCCTGAGAGTGAAATCTTACATCAGTCAATCTGGAATCACCTGGCCAGCATTAGTGAGGTAATCTGCCTGATGGATCCCTACTGTCCCCTAAAGGAAGGGGACTTTGCCACAAACAGTCCACTCTTTGCTGGTAACTTTCTTGTCCTGCTCACTCCTATCTATAAACATTGATCATTTAGTACAGCTCTTCTATCTACCAGATATTCATGAATCACTGAATAAAGCCAATTAAGATCTTTAAAATTAACTCAGTTGGATTTGGTTTTTTAATAAGGTTTTGTTTTCTCAAAGGTACAACAGAAACAACTAATAAATACTTGTTTTAAAAAACATTTAAACAGCACAGGCAACAACAAAATAATATATAATATATATTTGGCTTCATCAAAACTAAAAACTTTTATGCATCAAAGGACACTATTAAGAGTAAAAAGACCACCCGTGGAATTGGAGAAAATATTTGCAAAACATATATCCAGCAAGGGATTAATATTCAGAATGTATAAAAGATGTCTACAGCTCCCGGGACGGCGAAAAAAGTAGGTGCGTAGGTTTGGGGAGCCGCCCCTGGAACCGGAGCTGTCGTGTCCCCCTCCTCTTTTAATTTACCGTTGCCAACAATAAAGCCCTTTCCTGCCGTAAAAAAAAAAAAAAAAAAAAAAAAAAAAGATGTCTACAGCTCAACAACAACAACAAAAACAAAGAACCCACATCAACACTGAGCAAAGGACTTAAATAGACACTCTCCAAAGAAGATACACAAATGGCCAATAAGCACATGAAAAGATGCTAAACATTACCAGCCATTGGGGAACTGCAAAGCAAAACCACAATGAGATACCACTCCATACCCATTAACATGGTTATTATATAAAAAACAAACAGACAGACATAAAATAACAAATGTTGGTGAGGATGTGGTGATATTGGAACCCTAACGTATTGCTGATGGGAATGTAAAATGGTACAGTCACTGTGAAACACAGCAGCTCCTCAAAACATGAAACCCAGAATTACCATATGATCCAGCAATTCCACATCTGCATATATATCAGAAGAATTGAAAACAGGGACACTAATGTACTTGTACACCATTGTTCATAGCATTAGCTTCTGGCTCTTTGTTATTCACAATAACCAAAAAGTGGAAACAAACCAAGTGTCCATCAACAGACAAACAGATAAACAAAATATGTGTATACATAAATTCAATATTATTCAGGCTTAAGAAGAAATGAAATTTTGGCACATGTTATGATATGGATGAATTCGGAAAACATCATGCTAAGTGACATAAGCCAGACACACATACACAAAGACAAATATTGCATGACTCCATTTCTATGAGGTACCCAGAGTAGTCAAATTCATAGAAACAAAGTAGCATGGTGGTTATCTGGTATGATATTATGATTTGTAATAAGAAAGGCACATTTGATCTTCTTCCTTGTTTTTAGAACCCAGCTCCTAAAAATCCTTGGAATTTCCTACATGATAAGAGCCTAAAGTTTGTGTCTTTTGTTTTGTTACTAAAGTGACTTTTGGGAAAATCTAAGGATGGGGGAAAGTTTCCAGGAGAACTAACCTTAAATAGGATCTTTCAATCCCATCCCCTGATCCTGATTTCTAGGGAGGGAGTAAGGGGCTAGAAGTTGAATTGAGCACCAATGGCAATGATTGAATCAATCACTTATGTAAGGAAGCCTCCACAAAAACCCAATTTGGAGAGCTTTCAGGTTTGTGAAACAGAACACTTCCACAGATTTCCTTGCCGAGTCCCAAACTCCAAGAGGACAGAAGCTCCTTTGTTCAGATCTCACCCTATGTTGGGGAGAAGAGGAATGGGGAATTGTCGTTCAATGGGTAGAGTTTATATTTGGGATAATGAAAAAATTCTGGAAATGGATAGTAGTAGTTGTTATATAACATTGGGAATGTACTTAATACCATTGAATTTATTAAAAGGGTAAAGCTTGTGTTATTTAGATTTACCACACTTTTAAAAATCACTTAAAATGAACCAATTTAGAAGAAGAGTTTACTTCTTTAAAATGTTGAAAGTGTGAACTCTTTTATTTAAACACTAGCTACACAGGCTAGATGAAATTAAGCCAAGAGCTAGATTATGGTTTCTCATCCCCAAATTATAAAGCGGTGAAAACAGTCTCCAAGAATGTTGACTTTTCTTAACTAAGTGTAAGGAAAGTAATTACATTGTTGGGATTTAAGAAAATAATGCAGGGGGTGGGAGAGGTTATTACACTAATTAGATTCAAATAAACATTTGCAACCTGTGCTTTACAAAATTTACCAAACAAGGAGAGAAGAAAATTAAAATGAGAACATTTAAATAACTTGCCAACAAATGCACAGCTAGAAATGATGGAGCTGAGGCTGAAACCGAGTCTTCTAAGATTAAAAGTCCACTGTTTGTTCCGCTTTACCTTACATGGCAAAATAAAACACAAAGAGACACGTAAACGCACACACAAGAACCCACACATGCACACACACACACACACACACACACACACACATATAGACACACACACACACACACAAACTTGCTTTAATAGAATCACATTTCCAGTTTCTATCATTCCTTCTGATTCTGATTTATCTAATCCTATCCTTGGCCCACATACTCACATGCATAAACCCATATAATATGTGGATGTGTGTGTCTGTATAAACATTTGGTATCCAACAGAAGGAATGGAAATTTCAGCTGTTTTCATCTGCTGATAAAGGAGCCCACCAAGCTTGCTTGGCAACCCTGCCGGAATTAGCTGAGGTTAGTGTTCATGCCTCTTTGCATCAGACCTACCCTATTCATCAACATATTTCCACTGGGACCTCAGAACGATCCACCTTTAGTCTCAAATTGCCAGTGGTTGTGTATTTCACGCCAAGCCAATGATGTCGGGACAAAGGGGCAAACCACCACATCCTCAGCCCTGCTGTTATTGCTAAACCTTTTTGCCCCCTGCCTTCCCTTTAACGGATCAGGTTTTAAAGTCTGGAAATTCAAAGGCACTGCTTCAGTGCCAAGGCCTGGCTGTGTTTGTAGTAATTGAAGATCCCCTTTGGCCCTGCCATTGGCACCCCAGCATGACCGGGACCTTCCAAATACCGCTGCTGCTCTTCTAGGCACCTTTTCTTCACCCTGAAACAGTGCTGTTTCCTTTACCTTTTTTAACACAATGGTCAGCATGTGTTGGTTTATTATCACCTGAGATCGGAGTTCCTCCTTACTGAGTCTGTTTTTGAATTTGCAAGCATCACACTATGTTGATGTCTTTATGTATCTAATGAAATATCGCAGATGGCAGGGTGCCCTGTCACGCTTTGCTTTGTGTACGTGCTGACCTGCGGCCCAGACACCACTTGAGTTACCGCCCAACAGCTGCCCAGAGAACAGACCCTCAAAAAGCCATAAATTTACCCAGGCCTCATAAGTCCCTTTAAGCCTATCACATACAAATACTTGTGTGTTTTCCTTGATGGTACAATTGGGAAACTATATTTATAACAACCCGGGCTTCCGAAAGTTACCTCCGCTGTGAAAACCTGCTGTTCCTCCTTCTCCTATTAAAGAAAGTCCCATTTTACATGGGATCAATGTATTTTTGTCTTCTTTCCTTTTGGGGTGGGGGGTGGAGAGGTCTACAGTCAACAAAGTTTCACTTTGTGCTTTTACAAATATCCCCTTACTGTTCTGCCCAGTCAGAGCCCAGAGGCCGGGTCACCCTTTCCAGCTCTAATGACACCCATAAATATGATTTATACCGAACCACCCAGCAGTTATTTGCAAAAGAAGACAGCAAATGATCTTCCTGCCTTTGTCTTCCCTTTCTACCCATGTATCAGTGATGGGACTTTAAGCAATCCTAAGGCATACTGCCTGTGTACTTTCCCATATGGAAGGGGAAGCTGGGTTCAACAATAATAAAGAAAGAGAAAAACATGTATTCTTTCCTTGTCACTCCCAGTTTCTAATTAAGCTCCTTTCTATAATCCCTCCCAGCAGATAATGCAAATCCTGTCACTTTCCTTTCTATCTTGTCATATGCAGCTTGATTTATGAGGGCTGGCTTCTGTTCACTGAAAGCTAAGCACAAAAGTGGCAAACCTAATCAATATGGATCCTAATAATGGAGGGTGGCAGGAATTCTTGATGCAGGATGCATGGGACATGCATACTTGCAAGAAGTTATCAGTATTGTTTGGGTCCCTATCAACTCATCAAATCTGCACACATACGTGCTGACTGCCATACACGTATCTGTGTATATGATGCTTGGGACCCAGAAATGACTTGTGTTATCCCCAAGTCTTGTATCACAACTGGAGACGTCCACTGCCTGGCTCACACCTGGCCAACCATGCAACTACCAATGCATGGGAGATACTGAGCCATGCTAACAGTCCAGGCATGGGAACAATCATTGTAAAGATCCCAACTGCTCTTCCTAATATAGGAAAATGCAATGAGTGAACAGGTGGCTGTACAGCATTCCCTCCCCAAGGGCCTGAGGATGTGAAGACTTCTCTCTGCCAGCACTCACCCATCGTCCTGAGCAGCACTCAGCTTACATGTAAATGGATGCCAATGCTTCTTCCCAGGTACTATGTTGCTAAGTGCCAGGGGAAGGGGGTTGTGGAGAGTTCTACAGTGAGGGACAAAGGTGGGAAGGAAGGGAGAGAGGGAAGGAGAAAGCGACACAAAGAACATAAAATTGGGAGACACACATGAGTTTTTTACATCTACATATAAAATAACAACCTCAAAAGGTGCTACTAAAATGGAGCTACGCGGTGTTCAAAGTGAGGATGATACTGAGAATTGACCTAGTTAGATCAGGAAACATCTGTGGAAAGTTGCAATCTCCTTTTCCTTATCCAGTAAGACCACCGTATCTTTGTGAGTGCATGTACGCGCTCATATGTGCGAGTGTCCTGTGAGTGCCCGTGAGTGTGTGTCCTGGAAGACTTGTCTAGAACCCAAATGAAGACTTCAAATATGGTGAAACAATCGAAAAGGCCTATTTCTTTCACCTGTAATGTCGTACAAGGTAGTTATTAAAGAACTTGAGGGTTTTTTTTGTGTTTGTTTGTTTTGTTTTTTTGCCCTGTTTTATTATTATTCATCTCCCTTTTTCAAAGTCATGTTAGTGCTAGATCTTCATGGAAATTGGACCATTGAGAGATCAGCATCCTGCCCTGTCCTCAGTAAGAGCTCAGTGAGTGGCAGTTTGTTACTATGTTGGGGCCCCGGCAGTAGGCAGTGACCCTTAGGAGGGCGCATCCCAAGCCCTGTTCTGGCACCAGGGGTCCTCATGGCTGGGATCATGGAGTCTCTGGCCCTGGGGGCCTGTCTCCTGTTTCCCTGACCTGGCACTAGGCTAGGAGTCTCTGAAGGCAGACAACCCCTCTGCACACTCTGAAGCTGACTTCTGTGAACAAATATCCCAGGAAAGTGCTCCAGGGAACAGCCTGAGTTACAACATCAGTGACCTTCTCCATCTCGAAACAGCTTGCCATCTGAAATTTTCTCCAGTTCCCTCCACCACGTCGAACTCAATTTCCTATTTCTAGTCCTTGGTGATGGGGTCCTCCTTCCTCCACCCCCAAGTGCCCCAACAAAGGCTCTTCATTTCCCTCACTCTCAGATCTCCTGGATGTCTCTGTAGATTTAAGAAATTAAATCCAGATATGGCGTTCACATGGTGACTTTGATGATGTCAGAAATTGTGTTTATGAACACGCAAACATGAAGGTAGAAACTGCTAATGCGTGAGAGCGAGCGGGGTTCTGCTGCTGTTGCTTAATGCTTACGTGGTTTGAAATCAGCAAGATTGTGTGCTGAACCCTCATTACCCATTGTCAGCTTGAACAATTATCAACATTTTGTCATTGTGGTTCCTCTATTCCTCCCACTCATGTTTCCAGGAGTATATTAAAGGCAAATCTTATACAGATAATTTCATAGTTCAGTATACATTTCTCACTGATAAGGATTATTTTTTAACACAATAACCATGCTATTATCCCAGCTGACACAATTGTCAAAATTCCCTTATTTCATTTGCAAAGTGCATATTCAAACGTCCCTTGTCTCCAAAGTGTCTTTTGCGATTGGTTTGTTTGAAGCAGGATCCAGACAAGGTCCATGTGTTGAATTTGGTTGTCCTGTCTGTACTCTTTTCTTCTATAACTAACCCCACACCCACCTTTTTCTTTCTCAAACCTTCCATTTGTTGGAGAAATCAGGTCACTTGTCCTGTGGAATGTTCTACCTCTTGACTTTGGCTAACGGCTTCTCATGGTGCTGTTAACTTGTTTCTCTAGCCCTTGTATTTCCTGTAACCCACAAAGATCTTTTTCTGATGCACATTCAGAATTATAATGTGTGTCTCTTCTACCATTTACCAATTTTCCCACTGAGACTTTGAAGTCCCACTAATGACACAGTCACTGGTGTCGATGCAAATTTACCAGAGAGAGGAGTCTGGTAAATAGAAAAAGAAAATAGAGGGTCGTATTCAAGCCTAGGTTAGGACAGCTGCTCTGGAAATACACTCTTCACAGGGAAGAAAGTGTTCCAGAGAATGAAGAGTTTTTACAGGGTTATATACTTTTTTACATTTTGTAAAAGCCCAAAAGATTATAGATTAGCATGCAGGCAGGAAATATGAGTTTTATTTCAACAAATGCAGAGAGCAGGAGCATTGATTGATATCTCAAGGACAAGACAGTGTTCCTTTAGGCTACTCACTCACAAAGCAGGTGTTGGATGCATGCGTGGAAGGCCATAAATCAGGCTTTGGTTTGGAACAAAGTCTATGTACAGTCAGGCTGTCTTAGAGAGAAATCTAACATGGCTTCCCTTGCAGATCAGGCTGTTAGAGAATTTTTCTCTTGTACCTGGACATTTTGAGACCTCTGGCTGGGGACAGGAGGGGAGCGGTGGGGTTGGATGCTACCCTTTAGTATATTCTGCTGCAAGCCCTACTTGGCATGGTGAATGTGGAAGAGCTACAAATGGATGGGTCACACCTGTGTCTGGACCACCCCCCCCACACACAAGGTTTTGGAGACACACGTTTCCCTCCTTTTATCTGAAGCAAGTCCTGGATCCTCATTACCTTTGCTGGTGATGCTGGACCTTGGTTGTCCCCTTGGGGCCTTGAGTCCTACAGTGCCTCTATCACTGCTGAACCAGGAGTGCAGGGAGGAAGGTCCACAGGAGGAAAAAGCTGGGGATTCCATGGGATTGGCACCTTCCCAACAGGCATCAGGTGGCTTCCTCCTGCTGTGACCATTCTTCCTCTGCTTCTTTTTTTGAATTTAATATAAGCATAAATACTGTACTCTGCAAAAACCACTACACATTTTATTCAAATATAAAGACATGATGCTTTCAAAGATATTTGAATAATTGAGTAAAATCCTCTTCAGAGTTTTTCATTCTCCTTAATGTTCTTTTCTTTTTCCCCCTTTTAAAATAAGACTTTTTGGTTGTCATTAGTATGTTAAATATACATTTGACAATTGAATCCAGACTATACTTTTTTATAAAAAACGAGGAAACAAGAAATGTAACAAGATCCTATTATGTTATAAAGGGACATCCTAATAATGTGATATGAAGGGACAGAAGAGAGTTCAATATTTCTATAATTGGAAATTTTTTCAAATCTAAGAAACAACACAGAGACAGCTTTTTTAAAAGTACCATGCATTTTTCCACTCACCACACCCCAGCATGTGTCTTTAAAAAGGTGCCCACGTTAGGACACAAGAGTGCAGAGTTGCTGAGTCATGGATCAGAACCTGACCCATCCTGGATTGTTATCACAATGCCACCTGCCTTCACACAATAGTCTTTAACTTTTAGAATATCTGGAAACTTGATAAGCACAACTTTTCTCATTCAAATGTAAAACCCTGCCCGATTAAATGTCAAAGACTGAAAGGTGACTTAAGGGTGCAGGGAAGAAATGCCCCACCCCCAAAACACTTGGTCTATGATAACCCTGAAAACAGATGCATATGGCAATTAGCTATACTGAAAGGATGACATATCCCTTTTCTTTAAACCGGGAATATACTTCTTACTTCCGACGCTAAGTTTTGTCTTATAATGTCTTTGCTTGGGTTTTGTGGACCACCCCAAGATTAAAGGTAATGCAACTAAATATTTCAATTAATTGGCCACAACAGGGGTGCCTGGGTGGCTCAGTCAGTGAAGCGTCTGACGTTTGGTTTCAGCTCAAGTCATGATCTCACGGTTTGTGAGATCAAGCCCCAAGTTGAAGCACAACACGGAGTCTGCTTGGGAGTCTCTCTCCCCTCACACTCGCTCCATCCCTCTCAAGTTAAATAAATAAACTTAAAAACAAAAATTGGCCACAAGACTTTAAGAAGATTACACTAAAATGTAATGTACTACAAATCTACTACAGTGAGTTACCACTTTCTAGGGGAATATTATTTCAAACATTCAATATGATCCAATATATGAGAACAAATTAAATTTAAAGTAAATCCTTTATTTAAAAATTCTTATTTAAGAATTTGCTAACTCAAAATTAGTGGTAATTTAGACTGCACAAACTCAGCTACCTTTACATTTTTGATATATTTGAAAAGAAATCGTTTGACCAAAATAACAATAAATGACAAGAATAATAAAAAGATAGGGGAGATGTGTGAATTTAGTGTATTTTCTTTTAAATTCATCTCATTTCTGACATTTCCTATCTCAGCAGATGACAGTGCCAGTCATTCAGTGCTAGTCATTCAGTCTTTGGTACAACAAATATTTATCAAGCACCTGCCTTTTGCTGGGCTCTGGGCTTAGCCCCAGAGAATTAAGGAAAACACAACCCAGAAAATGCACCCAAAGATCCCCCAGGCTACTGCTACCCACTTTTGAACAAATAGCCATAATACCTTGTTAGAGCCATGGTAATCAAGACAAGTAATTGGGTACCAGAGAGGAAAGGCAAACAAACTCATTTTCACTAGAGTCAGGAAAGGACTCAGGGAAGGTGACACTAAGCTGAGTCTGAAAGAATGAGCTGGAATTCCGCCTCCACATGGGCTCTGCCAGGTCTCTCTTCTGCTCTGTGGCCAGCCCTGTTTTCCAGGGTTCTCCCTAACCACTACCAGTGGAGTCTCCACATCGCTTACAATGTAATGTCATTGAAACCCACTCTAAGTACCTCCTTTCTCTTCCCCTGCTCACAGAATATTATACTAAAGAATCCTGAGACTAAAGATGAGGAATCCACACACCCCAAGGGTGTCTACTGGCCGAGGGCCAATCTGCCAGCTGCCTCTACAATGTGTCCCTGAAGTCCCCTGCTATGTTTTTCCAACTTATACACAATTTGAATTCTAGTTTATGTTATACCCATGCTTGTTTTAATATATAAGTAGTTTTTCCCCCCTCAAAGTGTTGAATAAATGTGTGGCTCCAGGAATATGAGTCATGCTGACATGGCTACTCCCCACAGCCCTGTGAACGGGCACCAACTCCCTCAGAGGAAGAGCCAAGGTGAGAGGATGAAACCCAATGCCTCAGGACAACTTGCAGAGTCTTCTCAGTTGCACTAGTCAGGGTTCTCTAGAAGACCAGAATCATTAGCATACATATATATAGGAAGAGATTTATTTTAAGGAATTAACTCGAGCAATTATGGAGACAGACAAGTCCAAAATCTGCAGAGTGGGCTGTAAAGCTGGAGAGCCAGGAAGAGCCAATGTTGCAGCTCAAGGCCAGAGGCCATCTGCCCAAAGAATGACCTTTTGCTCTATTTAAGCCTTCAACTGATTAGATAGGGCCCATCCACATTATGAAAGACAATCTGCTTTCCTCAAAGTCTACCAATTTAAATGTTAATCTTGCCCATATTCACCTTCATAGACATACTTAGAATAACTACTGACTATCTGGCCACCAAGTCCCAGCCAAATTGACCCACAAAATTAACCATCAGACAGCCTGGTATTTGTACCTCTCAGACTGGCTCCTCCTCCCACTTGGTGTAACTGCCATTTCTTTGGCCTGCTAAGTGCCCTCATCATCATTAATTTCTTCAACATCTATTGTGTATGTGACAGAACAAAAATAAAGTTCATTCTGGAGTTCATGGAACATAGATTCTAGTGAGAAACTTGTAATGACTATAGAGAGACATTAATCAAATAAACACAAAAATGAATGTACAATTGCAAGTGTCATAGCTGCTATCAGCTGGAAGTAAAAAGTAGTAAGAGGCAGTAAATTAGAAACCTGATCAAGTCCGGGAATTCAGAGAAAGGTTGTCTGAGGAGGGCGTGCTCAAATGGAGCTAGCATAGAGCATAAGCATGCTCGACTGCCTTACACCCCTACTTTCTCAGTGCTACCATCAGAGTCCTTAAAATGCCATGGCAACATATCCCATATTAATGTTTAAAAAATAAGGAGGCACTTTTAAGATTGTGCTCAAGCTCCCCCTTCCATCCTTGGAGTAGCATTGTTTTATTCCACTTGGAGGATGAGAAACAGGAAGACATCAAAACTGCCTTCTAGAATGGGCAGAGGACCTGATAAGACATTTTTTCCAAAGAAGACATAGAGATGGCCAACAGATACATGAAAAGAGTCTCAGCATCACTGATCATCAGAGAAATACAAGTCAAAACCACCATGAGTTATCATCTCACACCTGTATCAAAAAGACAAGTGTTGGCAAGGATGTGGAGAAAAGGGAACCTTCATGCACTGTTGGTAGGAATGCAAACTGGTGTAGCCACTGTGGAAAATAGTATGGAGGTTCCTCAAAAAGTTAAAAATAGATTTACCTTACAATTCAGCAATTCCACTTCTGGGCACTTACCTGAAGAAAATACAGACATTAATTTGAAGAGAAATATGCACCCCTATGCATGTTGCAACTTTATTTACAATAGCCAAGATAAGGAGGCAACCCAAGTGTCCATTAATAGATAAATGGATAAAGAAGATGTGGCATATATATACAATAGAAATATCACTCAGCCATAAAAAAGGATGAGATCCTCTCTTTTGTGACAACCTAGATGGACTTAGGGAGTATTATGCTAAGTGAAATAAGTCACACTAAGAAAAACAAATACCATATGATTTCACTTATAGGTAGAATCTAAAAACCAAAGTAAACAAACAAACAAAAAACAGAAACAGACCCATAAATACAGAGAACAAACTGGTGGTTGCCAGAGGGGAGGATGTGGGAGGGTTGGTAAGACTGTGTGAAGGGGAGTGGGAGATACAGGCTTCCAGTTACGGAATGAATAAGTCATAGGAGTAAAAGGCACAGCACTTGGGATATAGTCAATGATGTTGTAATAATGTTGTATGGTGACAGACAGTAGCTACACTTGTGGTGAACACAGCATAATGTATAAACTTGTTGAATCATTGTATCACACACCTGAAACTAATTTATGTAACATTATGTGTCAATTATACTTCCATTTTTGGAAAAAGGGAAAAAATATCTTCAAGATTCTTTGAAGTCATAGCCAATGACTTCAGTTAACATAAGTGCATTGAGCTTATTCTGTGCCAGGATTGCACTGTATCTACACATAAAGACACTCTGCTGGTGTCAAGGAGGCAACAATCAAGTAGGGGACACCCCACAGGTGAACAGAATATAATATAGTGCTTTGAATTCTGCACCAGTCCCACCTGGAATGTTGAGATAACCCTGGAGAAGACTAAGGTAAGGAGTCGTAGGTGGAGAGAGAGAGAAACTGCTTAGAAGGCAATCTATGAGTTAAATCTTAAATATTTAATTTTAGATTAAAATAAATTAGAGTTTTAATTATCCTAGTAAATGTTAGAAAAGCAGGGTCACTGTTGAAGCAGAAAGCATGAGCAGAAACCCAAATGGAAGGAAAACATCCTAAAGCTTCCAGAGAGCTGAGACTAATTTGACCTGTTTGGGGAGCTGGTTGGTCAGGGGAGAAGCTGTCTTTGACAACATAGAAGTGGTTAGAGGGCTACTGAGAAAGTGTTTTCCAAACTTATCTGACCAGGACTTAAAGTAAGAAATACACTTTGCACTGAGGCCGGTCCTTGTACATATGTATGCACCTATGTATGGCGGTAACACAAGGTACGAGAGACAATGTATATATTAGTCCTATTTGCAATGTGTTCTAAAATAGGAAAATTAGATGTTCATGGAGGAGTCCAGCTTTAGACACATCGAGGCACCCATGTGCCTCATCCTAGTGGAAGCTTCCATGGGCAGTGAACCCCATAGGTGAGGGCTCAGGAGTGAGGTGTGCACAGCATGGACATTTGCCAACCCAAAGGCCAACTGAGAACATGGGTGTGTGCTGACTAACCTAGGACATTTAGAGAGGGAACTTAGGAAAGAACCTGAGAAAATGCATTTCAAGAGAAGTATCTGGTAGTCTGCTCATGCTATCCCCTCCACATAGAACAGCTGTTCTCAAAGTAGGGTCTGGGAACCCTGAGGTATCTTTTGAGGGTCTCTGAGAACTTCTCATATGGTTTAAAATATCAAAGCTATTTGATAAAAGTAATTAGGATAATATTGCCTCTCAACTCTCAATTCTTTCATAAATATACAGTGGAGTTTTCCAAAGACTTCGTAGTAAGTGATATCACGATAGATCAAATGTAGGAAGCAGTTGTGAAAATCCAGCTGTCTTCTTTTAAGCTAGACAAGAAAGAGATTTGCCCCAATGTAAAGCAGTACAACTCTCTTTACTAATTTTTGTTTTGAAACACATATCACATATTATTTATGACATGTAATGAGTTTGTTCACGTTCTTTAAATGAATTCATAAGGAAATATATTAAACTAAAAATTCCCACTTTTAATTTCTAGTACTTTAACTATCAGTAGATAAAATACATATAAATAATAGCTCTTTGGGATCCTCAATTGTTTTAAGGTTGTAAAAGAAGACAGACACCAAAAAAATTGAAAATCATGGGACTAGAAGACCAATCCTCAGTCACAGCTACCATTGGCCTAGATCCTATCTTTTCCTTCAACTGGCACATTGCATCAGTGTTTGGAAGTTCTCTGATATGGCCCAATCTTTATTATGATTCAATGGGGTTTTTTAATGCTTATTCATTTATTTTTGAGAGAGACCACACACTCCGTAGGGCAGAAAGAGAGGGAGAGAGAGAATCCCAGGCAGGCTCTGCCTGACATGGGGCTTGATCTCACGAACCATGAGATCATGACCTGAGCCGAATTCAAGAGTTGGATGCTTAAACAACTGAGCCACCCAGGTGCTCCTATTATGATTCAATATTTAATACAACTAAGTGTTTCAGTTCATAACAGCTTTCCAACAAAGTTTCTGAGTAGATACATCTTTTTTTTTTTTAATAATGAATTCTCTCAACTTTTGAACCTGGAAGTATTATGTGATAGTTAAATATTTGACTTTCTATCCATAAGATGATGATCTATCCCATAATTGAAAGAGTATTCATTCCGACCCAAATTCTACATCCTTCAAGTCTATATGGATTTTACCTAACATAAGCTTATTGTTCTGAGACTACTATTAATTGTCAGAAAATTCTCTACTGCAATTCAATTTATTTTCAAAGACCTGTCTAGGAACTGACTATTCAGCCTCCACATTTACAAAATTAGGACACGATATCAGCCGGCTCCGCTCAAGCAAAGTCGATTACTTTTCCAAGAACAAAATGGTTTTACAGTTTGTTCTGAACTGCAAATTAAGAGATTAAATGATACAAGCTTATTTAAAGCATGTCATGTACTATCATTCTGTCACATTGTAAAGTCATAAAAGGCCCTCAGTAAATCATCAGTGAAATAGGCAAGAAATAATACACAAAACTACCAATAAGATTCCCAGTTACCTTTTCACAACAGTAATGTTCAAGGCTTAGCTTCAGACAGGGCAGGACACATTTTAGGCAGTAATACGTGGCAGGTATTGGCTCACAAGTACCCAGGGAAAGATCTCTTACTAAGTTGCACTATAATGAAGCTCTGTATAAATACCTTAAGCCCTAAAGCTTCCAGAACATTTCCAACTCTTTTCATGAACAGAATCAATTATGTAATTAATGTAATTCACTGTTTATAATTTTATGATATTTTATGTAAATAAATTTATAGGCTGATACATAAGTTTTGATTCTTAATTGTGGATCCTCAGAGTCTAGTCAATATTCATATATCATGGACCCTGAATCTCATGAGATGGGATCCCTGATCAGGCAGAGATTATAGGCGAGGCCCCACCTAACCCTGCCCTATTAAAATCTTTTAGGGTCCCTACATAGTTTTCTGCTCAAAACAAAGAATAAGAATCTGTCATTCCTGTTTTTAAATGTTGTTGCAGTAAAAAAATTCAAAATGGTACAGATTATCTTTCTTATTACCTCATGCTTCCTTTTCACCAGGGCTCATGGGAAAAAGATACTGGATTAGAGAAAGGCAAACCTCAATCTGCAAGCCAAATCCAAGGCAGCAGTCTATTTTTGTATGGCCTACAAGATAAGAATGGTTTTTACCATTTTTAACAGATAAAAAATAATCTAAAGAATTTCATGGGATGTGAAACCTAAACTTCAAATTTCAGTGACCATAAATATAGTTTCATTGGACCAGCTGGGCACATGCATTTACATATTGTGCAGGGCCACCCCAGGCCACAGCAGCAGAGGTGAGTAGCCACAATAGGGACCATGTAGCCCACAAGGGCTAAATACAGTAGTTCCCCCCCCCTCCCCACCTACAGCTCCTCTTTCCAATATTTCAGTTACCTGCAGACAATCGAGAAGCAGATATCTAGAAGCAGATATCATCAGAAGATAAATAGCAGCGTAATGCGGGGCACCTGGGTGGCTTAATTGGTTGAACATCCAACTTTTGATTTCGGCTCAGGTCATGATCTTGCAGCTTGTCAGTTCAAGCCCCACAGGGGCTCTGTGCTGACAGCTTGGAGCCTGTGTGGAATTCTCTCTGCCCCACCCCTGCATGCTCTGTCGCTCACTCTCTCTCTCTCTCCCCAAAATAAATAAACTTAAAAAAATAATAGTAGCCTAACACTATGTCATAGTGCCCTTGTCACTTACCTCACTTCTTCTCATCATGTAGGTATTTTATTATCTCACACTATCACAAGAAGATGTGATTACAAAACAGTAAGATATTCTGAGAAAGAGACCACATTCATGTAACTTTTATTACAGTATATTGTTATAATTTTCTACTTTATTATTAGTTGTTGTTGTTAGTCTCTTACTGTATCTAGTTCATGAATCAAATTTTATCATGGGTGTATATGTATAGGAAAAACATAGTACAGAGATTGGTTGGTATTGTCCATGGTTTCAGGCATCCACTGAAGGGTCTTAGAACACACTCCCCTATTGGATAAGGGGAGGCAACTATAAGGGAGACAACTATATTTGCCACCTGATCCTTGATGGAAAAGGTGTGCCAATCCTTGTGATGATTCTAAGATCTAATGATGGCAGTAGTGATGGAGGAATTCCTGTCTTCTATCTGTTCTTGCCACCAAATATTTGGAACTTGTGAAGATGCCACCAGACTTATTTTTTAAATGCTCTCCAAGGAAACCAAGATAAGCACTCTACACCTTGAGTACATTCTTTTCTTCTTTTCTACAACATTTATGTTGTCCAGGTTTTTTTATAAAACAACAACAACAAAAACAGCTGATCTTTATTGATGGCGATAAGTCACATTAGTCTTAAATAAAAGAACATAAGCTTTCTATTTTGTTTCCATTCTCAATTCCTTCTGGAGCATCTTTCCCAGTTTAGGGGTTGACACCTTAAAAGGGATGCGGAAGTGTGAAAAAGATTCAAAGAGATTTAAAGAATAGCTGGAAAGGAGCACCTGGGTAGCTCATTTGGTTGAGAATCCAACTCTTGATTTCAGCTCAGGTCATGATCTCACAGTCCTGGGATTGAGCCCCACGTTGGGCTCCACACTGACAGCACAGAGCCTGCTTAGGATTCTCTCTCTCATTCTTTCTCTCTCTCTCTCTCTCTCTCTGCCCCTCTCCCGCTGGTGCTCTCTCACACACATACACTCTCACTCCCAAAATAAAAATTGCTGGGGAATTGATTTATAAAACCAACAATCCTTAAAAAAGGAATAGGAAAGATATTGGAAAAGCCTAGGCAGGACTGGTGTCTATCAAGGGCATACAAGATTCTTCTGCATGCACAGTACATGGCTTTTCTTTACGAACATAAGGACCAGATAAAGAGGAAACTGATGAACTAGAATAAGAAAAGTTGGCTCTAAGGGACAGAATTTCCTGGGAGTGAGTACATGTTGTCCTATGTCCTGAAATTTCCCTACGGGATTATTCTAAAATGAGTGAAGTTTCTTAATTCAAGTGTTTGTCCAATGGCAGAGAGATGAAACTAATGCCCCATTTTGTATATGTTGGCTTGACTCTATGACAAGGAATGAGATTGATTCTATCTTTTCATTCAGTCCTAGATAAGATTCTAACACCTTCTCTAGGAGGACTGAAGAGAAGAGGCAGAAACAAGCACTTTACAAAGCTGCCTGTAGGAAAAAAAAAAAGTTCTATTTCCATTATGTAGCTCTGTTGGGTATATTTAATTCTAACTGCAAACATTATTCTCCTCTTCTAGAACTTACCCTCTAGAACTGATGTCTGTGATGACTCAGAAAAGAAGAAGCTGGAATGGAAGAAGTAAGTTTTCCTAAAATCCAGTGGAATTGTCCTTCTCAA
Source organism: Prionailurus viverrinus (assembly GCF_022837055.1). Lineage (NCBI taxonomy): Eukaryota > Metazoa > Chordata > Mammalia > Carnivora > Felidae > Prionailurus > Prionailurus viverrinus. Next base: position 54,060,470 of record NC_062563.1, read on the forward strand.
GTCTGTGTATGAGCCCACAGCTCACCTGGCTGGTAGAGCCAAGTGCAAGGGTGGGCATCTTGAAGTCATCATCAAGGTGGGCAGAATGGATCAAAAAACTGGACATTTCCTCCTTCTTATCTTTTTTTTTCTGTAAAACTAGATTCTTTTATCCAGGATGGGATAGGAAAATGGAAAGCATATAGATGAAGCAAGATTAACCATGAGTTGATGATTCTTTCAGCCAGAAAATGGATTCATCAGGTTTATTGTATTATTCTCTCTACTTTGTTATATGCTTATATGTTATATATTTGAATATATGTTCCATAATAAAGACTTAAGTATTGCATTCCTAGTGCGTAATAAAGTTAGTGGATTTCCTGCTTCCAAAAATGCATTATTTTATCAGATCGCTTTTTCACCCCAGTGCTTACCCCTTCACATATCTTGAGCAAAATTTGATACACATACTTCAGTTTCACTTGCTCTTAAAAATAGAAAATTGTAAGATTTTTCCTTAAAAGTGATAAGATGCCCCAGATGGTTTGGCTCAGATTTGCTAAATCCTTCTTAGAAGCAGGAAATCACATCTGCCAACCCAATGTTAATCTGAACTCCCAGACCGAAGAGAAGTTTTGAGGAGCTCATGATAATTGCAAGATCACACAACATCCATCTCTCCTTTGCTCGGGTAAAGTATAAGAAAGACAGAATCCAGGATACTTTCAATCTTACCCCAAACAAAAAGAAAAAGATGAACATTGCTTCTACATTTTCACAGGTGAGGCATCAGTCCACTGATGGTTCAGTGATTGTTGGCCTGTTTGTGTGTCTGGTCCCCTGTCCTCTAGGACTCGATGAACCAAAAGTCCCCCCTACATCAGAACCCATTTTAACAATATACATTATTTATGTCCACCATTTTCTGGAAAATTATAACTTTGGATTTCTGTGTGCCATTTAGACCATATTTTGACTTTTTATTACAAAAATGTGCCCGTCATACAGTTGTCATTTCTCAGTGACCCGGAGCCAGTTGGTGCTGACTCCCTGATGCATTTTGAGTTGCCACCAGCTCTAACCACACCACAAAGAGAGTGGTCAACTCCTAAGCACCTTGTCTTAGGTTGTGGGAAGATGTTCTTGGCCCCAGGTCACTACAGGGCTGGATTAGTCTTCTACACTATATAACAAATTACCACAGATTTAATGACTTAAAGCAACACTCATTTATTAAGTCACAGTTCTCATGTGTTGGTCTAGGCAAAGCTTAGCTAATCCCTCTGCTGGGAGGGTCTTATAAGGATGCAATTGAGGTGTCAGCTGGTCTGGGGTCTCACATGAAGTTCAAGATTTTCTTTCAAGTACATGTGGTTGTTGATTATTTGCTTCCTCACAGCTATAGAATTCTTAGTGTCTTGCTTCTTCAAGGCCAGCAGGAGAGACAGTCTTTGCTGTTTCAAGTCTCCCTGCCTCTTTTAAAGGGCCTGATTAGGTCAGATCCTCTCCAGCATAATCTCCCTTTTAATGAACTCAAAATCAGTTGATTTCAGAACCTTAATTATATCTGCAAAATTCCATCACTTTTGCTGTGTAAGTAACCTAATCAAGGGAGCGACTTTCATGATACTCACGAGGGTCCCCGTACTCAAGGAGAAGGATTATACAAGAAGTGTATACTGGGAGTGGGAATGTTGGGAGCCATCTCTGGATTCTCCTCTACTATGGAGTTTAACACTTCCTAAAGGCTTTGAGCCTTTTGACATGGAAGGGAAAAGGTAAAACTGGTAGTAGACTAGAACAGATTCTACCTGGAGAGAGGTCAGGGCCAGTGGTTCTAAATCATGGCTATACATTGGAATCATCTGGAGCTTTAAAAAATTCTGATCTTGGATGCCACACCCAGAGATTCTGATGTGATTGGTCTGGGGTGTAGCCTGGGCCTCAGGACTTTTTAAGCTCTCCAGGTAATTCCACTGTGCAGCCAGCGATGAGAAACAGTGGTGTAGACATGTAAGAAACTTATTTGCTCTGCCTCAGTCCTAATGAAAGAAACACTCCAGCAAGCGGAGCAGTAACCACTATAGCAAACGCAGGGACTGATCTTTACAATGTGGCAGATGCTTATCAGGGTAGAGTTTGGAAAACTTCATCTCAAATGAAGTCAGTTCATCCCAGTGGTTGTAAAATCACTGGCAAAGGGAGTTCTTTGGGACAGGTAATCTTTCCCACCATTTTTTTTTTAAGATAAAGAATATGTAAATCTAAGATTCTTCTCAAGGTCACACAGCCACTAAGTAAGTTAACAAGACTAACTTTTCATTTCTCCATACTTACTGGCTGTGTGACTTTGGGTAAGTTGCTGAATCTCTCTGCTTTCTCTGTTTTCTCACCTGTCAAATGTGATCATTTTAATGCCTAGTTCACAACATGGTTGGGAAGACTAAAATGAGTTGCTTTCTGGAAAGATATGGTCTGAGTAGAGGGGTGCATGAGCAAGTCCCAGAGAACCAGTTAGAGTAGATTTCTTATAATAAAACAGGAGCTCTCATTGCAATAAATACTTGGCTACCTTCAGAATTTGAATTTTTATGTGTAATTGGATTACATTAGATTTATTTTGGGAATAGATTGAAAGTTCAGATGGTCCACTGACTATTTGATGTTCTTTGTCAGGATTGGCTATAAGTCAATAGAGGTTGACTTTCTCTTGGCCCTCAGCCTGCCCTGTATGTGTCTGAGGTGTCTTTTTATCAACACCCTTTCCAGTGCTTTTCTAACTAGTACCCAGCACCTAATGAGTCCTCCCTGCCCTCCAGTCTTAGGAATTCACTGTCCCTATTATCCCATCCTCTGTCCTTGCCCTTGTTCCTTCTGCATTCTTTCTGTGGGTCAATCACCAGCTTTAAATAACATTTATCAATATCATTTGTGTAAATGATGTCCCCCATGTTGCAGTGTCTAGATCCTCCCCATCTTTAAATACTAGCTCTACATTTTCAACCACTTGCAGAATGTTGTCCCACAGTCCATGAGCACCTCAAACTTCCCATCTAAAGACATGTGCCCCTTCTCAGTTGATGTACCATTACCTCCTCCAGGGCAAACCAGTCCTCCCCTTCCTCACCATGAATACCAATGAGTAGCCAAACTCAGTGGACTTCTTCTTCTAAGTACCTGCCCAGGCTCTTCTCAGCCCATGGCTGATGCTTCAGGTATTCAACCTATCTGCAAACGGTTCTGTCTCCAGTCTTGCTGTCCTCTGCCCACTTGCCCTCCACACAATGGCCACTTACACTTCTAAAATGTAGATACGGTTATGTTACTTCCCTCTTTGAAAGACCTCAATGGCTTTCTAAAGGCTACAGAGTTAAGCCAAAATGCATGGCCCCGTGCCTGCTGTGGAGTTAGCCAGCCCTTCTTATGTTCCCATACCACCTGGACTCAGCATTATTGTAACCCTGACCTCTACATCAGGTTTGAATCCCATGCTTTCTACTAGACTGTGATCTCCTTGAGGACAGAAACTGTACCTGGTATCATGCCTGCATATAATATAGCTAGATTAATATTTGCTGAATTTATTGGCACTGAGAAAATCAAACTTCTCAAGGGTATCTGTGGTTCAAGCTTTAAGCTTTTTTTAATTTTTATTTATTTTTGAGATACAGAGCATGCTGGGGAGGGACAGAGAGAAGGGGAGACAGAGGATCAAAGCACTGATAGAAGAGAGACCCATGTGGGGGCTCGAACTCACAAACTGCAAGATCATGACCTGAGCCAAAGTCAGATGCTTAACTGACTGAGCCACCCAGGTGCCTGAAGCTTTAAGCTTTTTGAGGTAATGCAGTATATTGACTATTCAGTGTCAAGCTGGATTAATGTCCTCCTCTGTTCTTCAATAAATCTATCTATCTATCTATCATCTATCTATCTATCCATCTATCTATCATCTATCTATCTATCATCTATCTATTGTAGGCCACTTTCATTTATTTTTTTAATGTTTATTTCTTTTTGAGAGAGAGAGAGAGAGAGACGGCATGCAAGCAAGAGAGGGAGGGCAGATATAGAGAGAGAGGGAGACACAGAATCTAAAACAGGCTCCAGGCTCTGTGTTGTCAGCATAGAGCCCAATGCAGGGCTCGAACTCACAAACCGTGAGATCATGACCTGAGCCGAAGTTAGATGCTTAACCAACTGAGCCACCCAGGTGCCCCTATTGTAGGCCACTTTTATAACACCATCTCAATCATTAATAGTGTTCTTCAAAGTCATTATTGCTATGACTATTTAACAGATGGTGGAATTACGGACATCTGACACTTAGTGGAGATTCTCTATCTCTTTCTCTTGGAGCGAATGTAGAATTCCAACTGAAGACGTGCTACAGATTATGGCTTTCTGAGCAGGGTGGGTGACTCTCATCTGTAGAGGACCAGCGAAGAGAAGACAAGGCCCCGAGGCTGCCTCACTCAGTTTTGACAAAGGGAGGACCTTGCAGGGTCAGGGCAGGTCTGAGCAGCTCTGGTGGGCAGAGCAGCTGCCAGCAGAATATTCCCCATCTGAGGGCAAAGGTGCACGCCATCAATAATGCTTCTTCATCTTGGCTGCACTTTCCTTCCCTTAAAATGAATAAAAATTTGTTTTGCACATTAACAAAAATTCCTTGAGCCAAACCTACCTTCCTTTTAACAGGGCAGGAGGGGCGAGGGACGGGACAGGCACGCTGCTAGGGAAGCAAGGAAAATGTGAAGCCCGGTTTTGCAATAATTGATCCCACACAGACGGCTGGGGCCTCTCCGCTCTGCCGCCGCCGGGTATGGGGAGATTTTGCAGGGGCGGGTGACTGAGTTTCTGCCATCTGGCTGAATCTCTTCATCATGAGTGCTCTCAGATATAGAGCATGTTTCCAAAAATAAGTGTCCTATATATCTCACGGTTGGTGACTCTGTCGACAGCTGTTGTGCATCTGGGCAGGCACTTAAGAGGTTAAACCAGCCAGCAGCACCTCGTGGGTGTGGGGCAGAGCTGCTTCATGGCTCTGCTTCTATCCTTCCACCTTCTCACCTACTTCCTGAGCTCTTGGTTAGGAGGGGAGGGACATGTGCAGGCTCACTCGGGAACATAAATCCTGCTTCCACTGATTTGCCTTTTGCGGTCCCATTTACAGAGTGGAAATGCTTACAAGAGGTTTTAGCATCTGCAGCCACCTGCCAGAGGAAGTTGCTGGCAGCCAGGCCTTCAAGAAGGTAGGATGGGGTTTGGGCTTGTGCCTTGGTTTGTTTGTTCATCTTGTGGGATCCCCTCTCTCCCACAAATCTCCATCTGGCTAACAGTATTGAAAAATTGCTTTGGGTAGAAAGAAATATAATAAAAAGCATAGGAGGAATCGCAAGGGGAGAAAATCATGCAAGACCGAATGAGGTATCCAGCCCCTGGTGTGGGAGCCACAGATGGGCTCTGGACGCAAAGAATCGCTTTGAGAGGGAATCAGAACGCAGAACCCTGAAGTCCCTTTTCCCTGCCATTTTCTCTCTCGGGATCTGCTCTGCTGGAAAGCCCAATGAAGAGTGATTTGTCTTTGTTCCGACTTCTATTGTCTTCCGTTTGAAGGCATCCACCCCAGGAGACTCAAATTTCCTGTAGATGTTGATGTGCCCATATCTTCAGTGACAAATAAGCCAGTAACTTATTTTTAGCGATCTGGTGTTCACACTGCAAGAAGTAACTCCTTTTTTTTTTAAGGGGAAAATAAATTACAAACATGCTTTAGTCATCTCTCTGAATTGTACGATGTCAAAATTTGTGATTTATTACCCTGTTTTCTCCCAGCCTATTATATTTCCCTGAGCCTTCCCCCAAGGCCTGCTTGGGACTAGATTAGCCCACATGATTATTTCAAAGCACAGCACGTTGAAAGCAGTTCCCAGGAACTCTGTTTCTCAAAAGGGAGCTGAAAGGTCACAGAGAGCTAGGAAGGGGTCACAGCAACTGAAGCTGCTGCATTTGACTGGTTTCAACAGTGACCTCCAGGTCTCCATAAACGGCCCTGCTACCTTCTGGCTCCCGTTTACTACATTCACTTTCTCCTTCTGCCCAGGTACAAGCCCTCCATTGTCTTGGCACTAAAAAGACCTGAAGGTTTGAGGCAGGCGTGGGGGTGGGGGCGGGTAGGGGGAGTGTAGTCAGGGCAGAGGGGTTTATGATGGAGAAAGTAACTTGAGACCTGGCTGAATCTAGAAATTTTTGGCAGAAACCCTTAATTTAATAAAAATAAATTTGTATGAGCCCTTTCAAGTTCCGCAGTATTTTTAGAAGGTAGACTAGTGTCCAGCTTATCATAACATGGCAAATAGGTGCCTAGGGTATTAACATCGCCATCATGGATATTCAGCCATTGCCTGCTACGCGCCATGCATTCCAATTGCTGTGGATACCGCAACTGCACGTAGTGTATCATTCCATTTTTTTTCATTTTTTCAATAAATATTTATTGAGCATCTTTTTTAGTAGCAGCTTCTATTAGTCTCAGGGACTTCAATGATGAATACAACTTGGTCCCCAAGTTACTCGCAGTTTTATGGGAGAGACAGATGTAAATAAATATGAATCATGTGTTGAGTCCTGAACAGTGTTACCCAGAAAATGCTATAGGAGCTGCTGAGTAGGAAGTGACTAATGTGGAGCCAGAGAGATTGTACAAATAGGGTAATATTTGAATCAGGCCCTAGAACCAATAGGATGTAAGAATATATAAAGAGAGAGGTTTATTTTAAGGAATTTGGCAAGTCCAGTATCTGCAGGGTAGGCTGCCAGGCTGAAGACTTAAGGAAAAGCTAAAGTTCCAGTTCAAACTCTGTTTGCTGGCAGAATTCTTTCTTGTTCAGGGAGGTCACTTTAGGGTTTTTTTAGTTTTGTTGTTTGTTAAGGCCTTCAACTGATTAGATGACCCCCCCCCCCCCATATTATGGATGGTAATCTGCATTTACTCAAAGTCTACTGATTTAAATGTTAATCCCAACTGAAAAACACCTTCACAGAAACATCTAGAAGAGTATTTGACCAAATATCTGAGTGCCTTGGCTCAGCCAAGCCAACACATAAAATTAACAACCCCAGGTAGAGATAAGAGTTTGAAGGTCAAGAGAGGGAAAGCTAGACTAAAAATTCTTTCACAGCTCCTCCAGGGCCTGTGATGATAACCTCCGAGTTCCTTAGCAAGGCACTCAAGGCCAATCACAGAAGCTCCTTGGCAATCTCTCCTAGTCAAATGTTTTCTGCTCCTCATGTAGGATTCATGCACCAGCCAGAGGCAATGACTTGCAACTCTCCAAAGGGGCCTTTGCACAAGCCCTACCAGCCTGGATTATTCCCACTATCCTGACTCCATAATTCTCCTCTGTGGGAAGCCTTCTCTAACCCCTGGCCAAATCAGGAGTGATTCTATACATGTCTACCTCACTTCATATGTGGCAAGGACAGCCTAGGTATGGCCACTTATACTTCTCTCCCACAAGCTTCCTGAAAATTGTATTTCTCCTGGTATGTTGTACATTTGCAATATTGTTTAAGAGTATTTGACTTTTTGGGGCACCTGGGTGGTTCAGTCGGTTGAGCATCCGACTTCGGCTCAGGTCATGAACTCACGGATCGTGAGCCCTGTATCGGGCTCTGTGCTGACAGCTCAGAGCCTGGAGCCTGCTTTGGATCCTATGTCTCCTTCTGTCTGTGTTGCTCCCTTGCTTTCTCTGTCTCTCTGTCTCTCTGTCTCTCTGTCTCTCTGTCTCTCTCTCTCAAAAATAAAGATTTAAAAAATGGGTATTTGACTTTTAGAACAAGAAAAACAGGAGAAGTGGAATGCATAAAGACAGATAGTAAGCTAATAACTCATAAAATATAGATGGAACTTATATGCTAAGTGTAGATAATAAGTAAGCAAGTAGTTATGGGATATGGGCAAAAATCATAAGAGATGTTAAGTAAGTCTATAATCTCTAAGACATGCCAGAGACACATAGAATTGATGGAAAATATGATGAAACACACAAGAATGTTACTTATGGACCAAAAGAATTACAAAAGCAAGATTATGATCATGCCATTTGTGGCTGGACAGCTCTGTCACCCCTAACCTAGCCACATATCAGTGGCCCCAGTGTGGTCCCATCCTGGCCCATATATGCTCTATCCATGAACCACAAAGGCAACCCACAGCTGAAGTTCAGCACAGCATTGTGTGAGCTATATATGGGGCCAGCAAATGCATGTGGATCTGTTCAATACAGTGAGAGTGTGTTCCAATTCCTGCCATATCTCGTCCAGGGGCAAACTCAACTCTGGCCTCATGATGATGTCACCAGCGAGGAAAGCTAATGTGGCAGAGAGAGAAGGGATCTGGAAGTGGTCCACAAACCTGATGGCATGGCCCTCCTCTTGTGTTGACCTACTTCATCTCTCTTTCCATTCTCGCTGGGGGTTAATAAACCCTGCCATGAGTCCTCTAACCTAGTCTATGAGATGCTTTGTTCCCTGACCTCTAAGCAACTTGCCTGGTAAGGTGTTTGGGGGGTGACCATTTCATCAAGCTAATTTTCCACATAGCTTGTGTTCATATACTTAGTATGTCTTGCACAAGTTAAATACTGACTCGATAAATATTCTTGTAATGAGTGGGTGAATGAATGATGAATGAATGAATTACAGGCAGGAAGAGGACATCCTTGCCTGAAGCAGAAATGACAGAAAGCAGCAAATACCTGGCTGCCTGGAGTATAGGATTTGAAGGAGGTATGATTTAGGTCTAGAAAAGTAGGCAGGAGTCACTTTAAGTACTCTAAATTCCATATGGAGACATTTCAGCTATCTTTTATTCAAAGGGAGCCATTAATGTTCTTTAAGCAGGTCAGATTTTTAACTCAGATCAGAGCTGCCTTTCTGAAAAATCACTGTAGCAGCAGAACAAAAATGGATTAGCAAATAAACCAGAGGTTGAGACCATGTAGGAGTGCAATGAACTCAGAACCTACTTGGAGAAATACAGAGATAATGAACCAGGTATAAACGATATAAAGGTCGAAGTTAAGATCACAAATTTATACCATCAGAATTCAGATGAGAGAAAAGAAAATGATCATTTACTGAAACCCTACTATGTGCCAGAAACTCATTCACACCACCTAACGTAACTTGCATAAAAACCTTGGTGGGTGGTGCAATTACCCATTATTTAGCCAAGGAAATTCTAGCCTGAGAAAAGCTACTCCTACATCTCGCACCAGAGTAGACCCAAATTTCACGGGATTTGAAGCTTTTAAAAATTTCTAGGCATTCTGTAATACAAAGTCCCAAATACAAAAGTAGATATGAAAGTGAATATTTATTCAAAATGAAAAAAGAAATTACAACTTTAAAAGTAAACATCACAAAGTCCATAAAATCCAGCAAAATTACTCATTCTCATTCTGCCTAACAACTTTTGTAATACTTTCTCCCTGTATTTTTTATCCATATGTTCTCTTGGAATCCATATGGATTCATATCCATATGACCATGACTTTGTGTTTCCTATAGAGAGAGCAGAAATATAATTTATCTATTTTTCTCAGCATAGTTGAACAAATTTGTTTTTACCATGGAGACCTTATTTTTTTAATATTTATTTATTTATTTATTTATTTATTTGAGAGAGGGAGAGAGTGGGGTAGAGGCAGAGAGAGAAAGAAGGAGAGAATCTCCAGAAGGCTCCACACCATCAGAGCAGAGACCAATGAGGGGCTCAAACTCACAAATTGTGAGATCATGACCTGAGCTAAAATCAAGAGTCAGACACTTAACCTACTGAGCCACCCAGGTGCCCCTGCCATGGACAGTTTAGACAAGTTTCTTTCATCATCATATCTCAGTCTTGGTAATGCCATGTAGAGTTTTAGGACTGTTTTAAAATTTACAAAAATTTTTACCAACTTTCTTTTTAACATGAGCTGTAAACTTTCAGGGTTTTTCAAATTTCCTTACTCAAAAGCTAATCTTAGATTCTCTTTGAATTGGAAATGATTAGCCCTTCTGGCTCCAGTCTTATGTACTTTCCATGCCAGGTACCATGGATGTCATATTTTTGCCATGTGACATCTAGCCCCCACCTCCCTGTGACCAACCTGCTGAGGTAAGTTGACCCAGGGAACGTGCCTTGAAGCCAATGCTATGGCTGGGACTCCTGGAAATATGGGAACAATGCGCAGAACTGACTGCAAAAGCAGGTAAACGTGTCCCTCTAAAACTAGATCAAATATGCCCCTCCTTCAACTTCTGCTTATCTGCATCCCAAAACTGCCTGCTCCCCTGGCAATGGCAGTTGACATGAAAGTATGACAGCAGAAGAAAACAAAGTGGGAAGAGAAAGTGGCCTTGACCAACTGGGATGGAAAGTTTACATTTGCAAATTTTGGAAAATACATGACTTGGTGAACACATTACTAGGGCCATTCCTATACCTTGGAAGTGGCCTGTGCAAGAAAGGGGGGCCCGGCAAAGTCAGAGTCATCCAGAAAAATCGAAGTCAAACCTAGATGGACTGACTTAAAAGCCCATTCTCTTTCTAAGACTCTGACTGAGCCTCGAAGCTATTTTTTTTAAGGTTTACCATTTTAACCATTTTTAGGTATACAATTTGGTGGCATTTAGTATGTTCACACTGTTGTACAACCATCACCACCATCCATCTCCAGAATTTTGTATCTTTCCAAATCGACACTATGTACCAATAAATGACTCCATGTCCCTCCCTCCCCCTAGTGCCTCGTAACCTCTATCCTACTTCCTGTCTCAATGAATTTGACATCTCTAGGTACCTGTGTGAGTGGAATCATATAATATTTGTTCATCTGTGTCTAGCTTATTTCACTTAGCATAATGTTTCAAGATTCATTCATGTTGTAGCATGCATTAACATTTCATTCTTTCTTACGACTAAATAATATTGCATTGTATGAATATACCACATTTTATTTATCCATCCATTCATTGATGGACATGGGCTGTTGTGAATAATGCTGCTATGAACGTTGGTGTACAAATACATGTTTGAGTACCTGCTTTCAATTCTTTTGGGTATATACCCAGAATTGGAATTTCTAGGTCTTATGATAATTCTAAGTTTAATTTTTTGAGAAACCACAGTATTGTTTTCCACAGTGGTTATACCACTTTACATTCCCACCAGCAATGCACAAGGGCTCCAATTTCTCTGCATCCCCATAAACACTTGTTCCTTTAAGGGTTTTTAAAATAACACCCAAAGGGGTGTTAAGTGATATCTCATTATGGCTTAGATTTTCATTTCCTTAATGATTAGCAATATTGAGCATATTTTCATGTGCTTATTGACCTCAAAGCCACTTTTACCAGAATTATTCAGTTAATACATTGAAAGTCTCATGAAAATTTTGATTTTTTTCATTCATTAGTTAGTTCACTCAATAAAATAAGATTAAATAACTTTCTTTTTTAAGTTTATTTTATTGATTTTGAGAGACAGACAGGACATGCATGAGCCGGAGAGGGTCAGAGAGAGATGGAGAGAGAGAATCCTCTGCTGCCAGCATGGAGTCAGACTGGGGGCTCAATCTCATGAACATTCAGATTATGATCTGAGCCAAAATCAAGAGTGGGATGCTTAACCAACAGAGCCATCCAGGGGCCCCAAGATTAAATAACTGTCAATGGGTAAGATGATAGAGAATTTTCCTGGGAGTTGAGGAGTGGATTGCAATCAGCAGAAATTAAAATTTGCAGACTTTCAAGGGTATCTGAGCTGTGGGAAGCACATTTCAGGGATCGAAAGAGTTACTGCTGTCATGGATTTGCCATGACTAGGGGGTGTTTAAATGGAGGAGAGGAGATGAAATACTTACCATCTCTAAGTTTTGACAGTCATGGTTGAAAGGATACTACAGAGTGAATATGTCTCCCCCCTCCACCAATATCCATACACAGAAACCTAATCCTGCATATTAAGGTATTTGGAAGTGGAGCCTTCAGGAAGTGATTAAGTCACTAGGGTGGAGCCCTCATGGATGGGATGAGTGCCTTTGTACCAAGAGGCTAGAGTTTGCTCAACCCTTTCTACCATGCAAGGACACAGTGAGAAGAGGAAGTCCAGTGAATGGAAAAGTCCAGACACTAAATCTGCCAGAGCCTTGATTTTGGACTTCACACCCTCCAGAACTGTAAGCAATGAATTTCTGCTGCTTATAAGCCACCTAGCCCATGGCATTTTCATTACAGCAGTCCAAATGGACATGGATCCTCAGGATCTCTCAGTATCTTTCCAGTTTAGTCTAGAATTTCTATGTCCAGTCATGACAGTTTCAGAACCCTGCCATAAATAACTGCCTGGTCTTAGAGCACGCTACCATCTCCCTTACTAATGTGTACTGATGTTTGACAGTGTTTGCTGTCAGGAAACATTAGGCCACCAGCATCCATATTAGGCTTCTTCACAAACATGGATTGGAGCCATGGGCAATGTCACTGTTCATACTGACATCCTTCAGTAGAAAACTCATACTTATGGCCATGTTTTAGCAACAGTCGTCTGTAGACCCTCTTTGTTTCCAGCAGCTTCACAGAGTGAATCAGACACCAGATGGGAAACTGTGTGAATTGATTCAATCTGACCTCCTGTCTAACCATCCATTTGGCAGACATGATCAGTGTAATACTGTCACAAAGGAAGAGTGTAATAGGCATCTGTGCATGATATGACAATGAGTACCACCTTGTAAGGTATTAATTGACCTATAAATCACACTATATGCCTGAAAGCTGGAAACTATTTCCCAATCAATAACTTCAAATGGCATAATGGAAATGGTGCGATTCAACCTTGATAATGTCTAGAACAAGTTAACTAACACATCTATGGGATGAGGTACCAAGTACATCAGCCAATGACATGGCCACCAACATAAATTTCAGAGAACATTGCTATAATTAGGAGAAGGAGGATGGTTAACTTCTTCAAGGGCAGGGGCACATGTTTAACACTAAAGTTGTAAACTGAATGCTGAAGTTGGGTGTAGGACTACAATGCTTACCAGAATGTTCAAAAGCCTCCATCAAGATTTACTAATACAGTTGTGAAACACTAGTGCCCATTATGTATTGTGGGATGTTGCTTATGACTAGGTTGTTAAAGCTGAGTTATTACAGTGCTTATTTCAAACACTACTTTGTGACGATTTATGCCTCAGTCAATTTATAACACTCAGAACCAATTCTGTTCATGGCCTCAGCTGAAAAAAAATTTTATTTATAATATTTAAAATTGCTTTAGTCAAGTGTTAAAAACAAGGTGTCCATAAAAAGTGAATTTTTAAATAATTTCAGAAGAACCTTCGAAAAGTTTTGCATAATATAACATTTAATGCCTCAATTCTACTGGTGATTTTAAATGCTTATTTTTAATATTGGATATAGTTACTAATTTGCTAAAACTGGCAGTTGTACGATTGTCAAATCATGTCAGTTCCAAAGAAAATGAACATCGTTATAATTTGAGATTATTATAAACTCAAAAAGTGCTGCTGGTGTTTATGACAGTTTTTGAGATTTATATATGGATTTATAGCAAGAAAGGAATCATTTTTAGCTGAATGCTTCATTTTAAGTGATTTTTTACCATCTTTTAAAACACTCATAATGAATTTCCACCCGCTTTGAGAAATAGCAAATCACTTTGTCATCCAGGTCTTCCATTTTTTAACACAACGGTGTGAGTTAACCACCTCCTAGAACTTTACGGTGAGTGAAAAAAAAAAAAAACCAAAAAACAGTTAATGGTGTTCATATTTCTTCCAGGAGTGTTTTGTTCAGGCCAAATTATGCCCAGAGACTGAGATTTGTCTTCACCAATAACTTATTTAACACACGTTCACTGTGGGAATTATAGTTTATTATAGCAATATCTCACAAGCCAATAGTATACAGAATAATGTCTCTTAACAATCCAATAAAGAAATAACATACTCTAAACCAATGATAGATTAATTACATTATTGTTCCAGGCAAAGGGGAGATGAAAGAAATAAAGTCCATGTTTAGTTGAGGTGAACCTTTCTACAAATTTGGTCTTCAATAGAGTTAGTCCTTCCAAATAGAAGCTGGGCATCAGCTGCCAACCTAGGTCCCTCCCTGCTGGGGCATGTAGCTAGTGGGCCATCAGGATTGGCAGGCTAGGTGGGCTTCTCTGAAGGTTATTATCCAGGGATGCTTACATCGCTTGCACCACTGCCCATATGAGGAGTAGCTTCACCAAGGCAGAAACAGATGTTCCTTCTCTTCTTTGGACTACTGCTCAGTTTAACACCAATACCAACCAAGAGTAGCCTGACCATGGCAGGAATAAGTGTCTCAAGATCTTCAGAGAACTATGTAGATCAGGGAAGAGTAGCCTTGTCCAGACTGAACACTTTAGGGAAGCCCTCACAAATTCCAGGTGTTAATGTCCATTGTGTCCTTCTTGGCTCTTCCATATGTACATATCAATAAGCATTTGATAGTACAGCCCTGCCGATATCACTCTGACACAGCCTCCCAAATTCACCTTTGATCAAAATAACTTCATGTAGATCAAAACAACTTCACTTAAGTCATAAATAAGTAGTTTTGAAATCATAACAAGCCAATACATAACCAGTACAAACCCACCGAATTCTCCAAACACAAAACATACAACCAAACAAAAAAGGTTGCATGCTTTCTCTGAATGTCTCAAAAGTGTATGTAAAAGTTCAAAAATTTTGGACGATGATATCATCACCCTGCAAAACATGGGCATAATCCAAATTCAAGTGGAAAATAGATACCAGAAGTCAAAAGTCTTTATCTCCCTAACCAGTAAATCAGAAATCTACCACTTTAGTATACTTCAACTGAAGATAAACTACCCCTGAAATTTCCCTGCTCTTGATTATTCTAAAGATAGTTTATATCTCAGAGGTTAACATGACAAAACATAGAGGAAAATAGAAATTAGAGGTGGAAGAAGGGTTCAAAACAGGCATGGAGAGAGCAAGGCTTTGAGCTTATAGTTCAATCACCTTCTTAACTCAACAATCTGTTCTGAATTAATATGTTGTTTAGTGGAAGACAAAGTAGAAGCACTCCCTTATGCAGAACTGTCTCAGCCAGATTCCTGCAGTTAAAATGGGAGTGGAGGAAAAATACTTGAATGATGGAAGAACAAGACAAAAGCGTAAGACTGTTTTTGCAGTCCTTTAGAAATGCAGGTAGAAATTTCCTTTTTAATCAGCATACACCACAGAGTCTCAGAAAGGAGAATGCCCAAGCCTTCATCTCTCTAGTACTTCTGAAAATGCATGGAATGTCATTGACAATAACACTACCAACTGAATCCTTTTAGATAGAACTTCTTGCTCCCAATGTTGTGAGATGGGGTAAACAAAAGATTTCTAGATCAATTTACTTCCTTTCCTGGTCTCTTCTAGTGGTAATAAATGCTTACCTTTAATTTTGCCTGTTCTTGAAGGAATATTTAAAGTTAAGAGGATGGATGTTAACTGGTCTTACTATGGTGACCATTTTGCAATAAGTACATATACCGAATGGTTATGTTGTATACCTGAAACTAATATAATGTTATATGCCAATTATATCTCAATAAAAATTAAATTAAAAAGCAAAGTGAAGAAAGGTTCCCATCTCTGCTCATCAGAGCTCCAAAATGCTTTCATCCTGAACTCTGGAGTCTGCAATGCTCCAGATTATTCCTTCACCTCCCTCTTCCCCTAGCTCATTATGTATGTGATTACTCTTCCCAATTGGACACAGTTATGAAAAAGGTTTCTTTGCTGGAGGCTCAATATTCTCTGTAAAGAAATGTCCATAATTTATCATTCCACAACAGAGACTTTTCAGAAGAGCCATCCCCTCTGTCTTTATAAGATGTCCCAAATAGCCTGGCAGGTGTCTCCCAACACTAGGCTGAGAGGCACTAGCTGGTGGCTTGTGACTTAGCACCTGAAGCTCTATCCATTCCCATCTTATATCATAAGGTTTTAAAATCTTGGCAAATATTAATAGCATTAGTTGTCGTTTGTTGTGTCTTATCTTGTGTTACGTTTCACACTGGGGATTCTTTATCCATCGTTTCATTTAATTTTCACACTGTCCCCTCCCCTCTCGCAAAAAAAAAAAAAAACCTGTTATTATTCTCATTTTTACAAAAGACAGAGATCATGTCTGAGATGTCAGAACTAATATTGAAATTCAGTGTGTCATCCATTGCTCTCCCTGCCACACCCCATGGTGCCCTCCACACATTCTCATAGAAGGAAAGTAACACAAGGGAAAACCTTTGTTTTCCTACTTGCTCCAGTTATGTAACCAAGGTAGGTTACAGCCTCCTTGAATTATTCCATCTGCCAAATGAAGTGGCTGGCTTCATATTGAAAATCTTACCCAGAAAACCAAACCAAACAAAACCAAACAAAACAAAAGATCTCTGATTGGTTTTTATTCTGCCTGGGTCTGAACATCTATGTGAAAGAGAAGACTATTCAAGCCCTCTCTTTATCAATATCTCTCTGAACTTGTGTTTTCTACTGAAATTAGTGTTTGTCACAGTTTTTCCTAACTCTATAATGTTGACTTTACTCCCTGGATTTTATTGCACTGCCCAGAGCTTGCCAATCTCTTTGAATTCTGCAATAGAATGTGGCTTCCAGCAGGCATTTGAGCCCAATTACAAGCATTGACTATGGTCTCCAAGCTACATGGGTTTATTCTCTTTGCATCTTCAAGGCATGGTCTGTCAACCACCCCCAGGAGCAGCTACCAGGTTCAGACACGAAGGCCAAGATGTTCTTGGGATTCTCATTTCTCAAATTATTGGCCTAATCTGAATTTGAGAAACTTCCAGAGAGTAAAGGACTAATCTGGAGAAATCATATCTAAAATAGCTTGTGTCAAAAATTCTCAAATCCAAACCATTGTCTAATCATGTGCCAGCAGTCAGTAGCATTGCATCCCACTAGGAACTGACACCAACTCAACAACTAAGGTTGTCATGTGTGCCAGAGACACCAGGGAAAAGTATGGAAAGTGATCAAGATTTCACTGGTAAAGAGTATCTACTTCTATAGGAATTAGAAAAAAGAAAAAGAAACTAGGACAATGCCATACACAACACTGTACTGTTTTGACATGTACTTGACTCTTACCTGCCTCAAGATCACTTCCATACACTTGAAGTATGATAATTTGTACATCCCTGCCCTACAAAATATAAAAAAGATGTTATGAATTGTTTGCCATGTTAGTTGAAGCATAGATTTTTTTTATAAGCTCCATTGAACCATTTCTCCTCATTTTTATTACTCAATAAAAAAGAAGTTAAACCAACAATGGCATTAAAATAGCATTGAGATTCATAGAATGAAACAAATCCTAAAAAGCTCTCAAAGTTTCGCCGTAGGTTGCATATCTATCAAGGATTCATCCTCCATCTGGTTTGCCAGTATCCCCAGATGTTCTATTTGAAGAACACTACCATTACCATAATCTCATGTATAATTTTTAAAAAGGCAATGATAGCATCACTAACTACTTTTTACATAGGAAATGATACCTTAAATCTAAAGGATCTAAGGCTACATAAAACCAACTGGGATTTTGGATGCCAAATAATTGTCTTCTAGAGAGAAAATATTTTTCCAATTGTATATGAGTATAGGTTGAATATTCACTCTTTTCAGTTAAAACAAACAAACAAAAATTCTAAATAAAACCGACATACCAAAACAAAGATTTGCATGAAAGAAGGAAGAGGAAGAAGAAGAAAAGGAGAAGGAAGAGAAAGAAAAGAGTATTTCATTCCCCAAAGAATTTGTAATAGGATTTTTAACATTATTTACCATGAATCAGTGAAATATGATTGCGGCCCATGCTCTTTGTTTACGTAGCCAGGCACAGCATCTTTTTTGAAGAGCAGGATAAACCCTTGAGAAAGTTACATAATTTGTATTTGTTAAGAGATTTAAACCACAACTGAAATCCAAAAATCCAAAATCCTCAACCTGGTCTTCCAAATCCTCCACAGTTGAGTCTCACTTAATATTACCAACCTCCTTTTCCATCTCAGCCCATCTCCCACTCTTCTCCAGCTACATCCCACTGCTTGCCTTTCTCCAAAAAAGACTGTATTTCCATCTCCACACTTTGTCCCTGAATTTCCTTCAGCCTAAAATCCCATTCTCTGCTCTTTCTTGTCAAAAGAACTCACACTCAACAAATTCCAACCCATTCACAAAATATCCCTTTCCATCCTTAGAAAATATATGCTCTATCCTCCGAAGGTTTATTTTTTTATATATATTTATATATATATATCAAGTGAAAAAATGTTCACATCAATAGCCATTAGAGAAATGTAAATTAAAACCACAATGAGCTATTACTGTACAACTGTTAGAACAACTAAAATAAAAGTAACTCCACCAAATACTAGTGAGAATACAGAGAAATCAGCTCTTTCATACATTGCCAGCAGACATGTAAAACAGTAAAGCCACTTTAGAAAAGAGAAGAATACTTTATAAAGTATATACATGCACTTACCACCTGACCCAGTGATTGCTCTCTTTGGCATTTAACCCAAAGAAATGAAAATTTAAATTCACCCAAAACTCCATACATGAGTGTTCATGCCCACTTTACTAGTAATTGCTAAAAATTGGAAAGAACCCAAATAGCTTTCATTGTGTGAATGGTTGAACAAATTGTGTATATCCACACCTTTGGCAATAAAAAGAGGGAACTATTTATTGATAACAAGCAATCACATGGTTGTATGTGAAGGAAATTAGGCTGAGTGAAGAATGCTAGTCTCAAAAGTATTTTATGTAGTACTCCTGAAATGACAAGGTTACAGAGATGGAAAACAAATTAGTAACTACCAGAGGCTAAGGAGTGGGAACAGGGAGGGGCTATGGCCATAAAAGCTGGCACAAGGGATCCTTGTGATGGAACAGTTCTGTATATTGTCTGTAGTGGAAGCCACACGAACCTACAGATGTGATAAAATTGTATAGAACTAAACACATACACACACATGCACACACACATACAAATAAATATGCGTGAATGGTGAAATCTGAATAAGGTTGATTGCTACTATCAATGTCAATTTCCTGACAATAATGTTATACTATAGTTATGCAAGATGTCACCATGGGGGACACTGTGCAAACAGGTTCTTCTCTCTGTATTATTTCTTACAACTCCATGTGAATTTAAATCTCAATATACTTTATTTCTAATGGTTAAAACAATACAGGAGAAAACACTGGGCTATGATAGATTTTTTTTCAATATTGAAATATCTGAATCATCACAATCTAGTTTTGTCTAATCAATTCAGGCAAAAAAATAGAAATAAAAAATATGGAAGTTAAAATGGAGCAGATACATAATCTAACCAGTTCATTTGTGTTGTATCAGTATATCCCAGAAACCACAGGCTAAACAAATGGAAGCTCTCCTATAAAAAGAGTTAAATACTCAGCATTTGCATAATTCTGTTGCAGGAGGCTTAGGGAAGACATTTGCTACTTCACTCTGTGCAGGATGGAGCCAGACCCTTATAGTGTATCTCTCTGAGGTTGATGATGATTTATTAATCTCTACTCTTTAGACCTAGTTGTTCAATCAGTTATAAATTTACCTATTGATACAATTATTGAATACATTTTTTCCTTTATAAGCATGTTAGTTTTGTTTCTTGCTTTTTCTTTTAATCTCAAGTGTTTTGTTGAAATCAAGATAGTCTCTATCTACAACATTCCCTAATCTGTATTTGTCACGTAGGAAAGCTTCCAAGAAAGGTGGTTAATGAGGCATGGTTTTACATAATCCATTCTAACTCATAAAGATCCCTCTCTTTGAAAAGCTTGAAATAACAGGATAGAGTTTGTTGGGGAAGTACTCAGTTTCGTAATCTATAATCTCAAGATTTACCTTGATTGTATTTTTGGGAAACTGGAACAATGGTAACATTGTTACCATGACAACACTCACAGTCCCAAAGGACGGAAAGACACAAAAATGTATCAACAGGGAGATGGGAGACTGGATTCTGCCTTAGTTTAGGGAGTGGGAGTTTTAGGTTTCATAACACAGGCAAGCTTTAAGCAGATTCTATGAATAAATGCTTCATAAATAGATGTTGGATAAATAAATGAAAAAATAAATAATAAAAATAAACTTACATTTACACAAAATATACATGCAAATATGTTTTTGTTTATTGTATGGATAAATTCAAAACCCCTAAATGAGATTTAAGAGGGGTTGGTTAAACAAGGCTTGCAGCTATAATATAGCTGTTAGAACAGGGGCACCTGGGTGGCTCAGTTGGTTAAATGTCTCCCTCTTGATTTCTGCTCAGGTCACAATCCCAGCATCATGGTATCAAGCCCTGTGTGAAGCTCCATGCTAAGTGTGATACCTGCTTGAGATTCTCCTTCTTTCTCCTCTGCTCCTTCCTCTGTTCACACTCTCTCTCTAAAATGAAAAACAATAGTAATCAAAGATAAATTAAATAAAAGAAAAAAAAGCTTTGTGTATGAATATGGGAAGATGCTCAAAATGTCATATTAGGTGGGATAAGCAGAAAATTGTAAGAATATATTCCTATAATTTCATATATACATATAATTACACATATATATGCATAAATATATATATAAATTATATGCATTATGTGCAGACATACACACAATTTTTATTTAATACACTGATAGCAGCATATACATAGAAATCTAGCACAATATAAATTAAATTATTTATAAATTATTAGCAATTGTCTACATGAAGAAACCTAATGGGCACTTTTATATTCTATTTATTCCTTTAACATTTGATTTCTTTTTTTTTTTTTTTAATTTTTTTTTCAACGTTTATTTATTTTTGGGACAGAGAGAGACAGAGCATGAACGGGGGAGGGGCAGAGAGAGAGGGAGACACAGAATCGGAAACAGGCTCCAGGCTCTGAGCCATCAGCCCAGAGCCCGACGCGGGGCTCGAACTCACGGACCGCGAGATCGTGACCTGGCTGAAGTCGGACGCTTAACCGACTGCGCCACCCAGGCGCCCCTAACATTTGATTTCTTAATATAAGCATGGTACAGACTAAAGAAAGAATCTAATAAGAAGAGCAGACATACCACCCAAAGTGCAAAGGATGCTATAGATTAGGAACAGGTTTTGTAAATGTCACTTTTAGTGACTCCCCTAACACATCAAACACATAGGCTAGGGGAAGGAGACAGGGGAATGGACATGGTGTTCAACAGCATCTTACATACCAAGTGAACTAGTTTGAGATTGTTTTCCACAGAGAATGGGACTTTAAGAAGGAGTGACATCATCAAGCCTGAATTTTAAAAAATCACACGTTTATGATCTTTATCCTTGATGAAGACACCTCTGTTCATTTTGGAGCTATACTTTGGGATCATGCATGCCACGCTTTTTTTTTTTTTTTTTAATGTCACTTCTCTGCCAATTCCTTCTCTATTTCTCACTGGGATGCTTTATAATTGTGCAGTAAGAACCTGCCTTCCAGAGCCACCAGCTCCTCCTGAGCCCTGTTTCCTTCAGAGCATAGCTTTGTGCCCTTTAACTCTTCTCTGAACATTCAGGAAACTAATCCCTACTATTCCGGTCTCTTCAGCTCTTTCTGAGTCTACAAAACACAAGCTGGGGAAGATTTGCAGAGAGATAATTCTTCTTATTCTTATCTACCTATTTCCCTACAACAATTAACCTACCCATAGTTCACCACCACCACCACCACTGCCACAGCAAAACATTAATATTTTGGCAGAGAAACAGCAGGGAAAACCGACTTCCCCACAGGACCTTGGATTATGTTAAAGTCATCAGGAGCCCCAGCCCTGCCCCATGAGGACTTGAGGGAATGAGTGGAACTCTCTGAAGCCTCACTGAACCTCGGAGCCAGAATTCTTACACACACGAGGGCTGTATCCTCTCATGATCTCAGGCCTTGCCAAGTCGTAAAAAGAAGCCACAAAGAGAAGCTATCAGCTGAGCAAGCAAGGAGGCCGGACATCTGCTGCATGGCTGTTTGTGACCCTCAGGAGCTAGGAAAGTCACAGGCAGCGTGGATAGTCTTGGCACATGCTGGCACTGTTTATGTCACAGGGAGAGGTCAGGGAATCTGCTGCTGTCTGGAGGATTATGATGTTGAGTCACAAATGGAGGTGCAGTAGAGCACGTCAGAGAATAATACAGTGTCCCTCAAACTACCTGGCCGTCCTCTAGTTAGGAAAACCTTGTAGACAAAAATATTTCACTAGCCCACAGATTTGTGCTGTCAGCCTTTCCAAGCCATGGGTCACAGATAATGAAAGGTTATTTGCCCTATTTACGTAGAACATAATTGCTTTCCCTTAACCAACGGCAACACCATTATTTAAAACCTAATGACAGCCGATTCTCATGGTTCCATCAGCATAGTTTGGAGCATGGGACCACAAGATTTTAGATATGGAAGGAACCTTCAAATCCATCCCTGCCCTTCCATGCACATCTGCTGTCCTCAAGTCTCCTGGTCAGTCCCTGTGACCTTGCCATTCAGGCTCATCATTTGAAACAATTGACAATGTTCTCCTTCTTCAAGGCACAGCTGAAGGGTTACTTTCCT
This sequence comes from Prionailurus viverrinus, assembly GCF_022837055.1. Taxonomy (NCBI): domain Eukaryota; kingdom Metazoa; phylum Chordata; class Mammalia; order Carnivora; family Felidae; genus Prionailurus; species Prionailurus viverrinus. The sequence goes on from NC_062563.1 coordinate 54,083,199, forward strand.
GGAAAGGCCTCCTGAGCAACTTCAAGGCTCTAAGTGTCCATATATATATATATATATATCATAACACATGAAACACCATTCTAATTATTTGTTTGACTTTCTCCTCTCCCCACTGCCCTAAAAAAATTCCAACAAAGGTATGACTCATTTGAGGACAAAGACTTTATCTTATATTTTAATCATGTTTGGAAGTATATAGATAAAGGGATAAAGGAAAGAGAATAATTTGTTATAATGAAACCAGAGTGGATATCCGTAACGCTATCTGTATATGCACACATGAACAGGTTCTTTATATACTAATCTTCACCATGCTTTTCTGTGGTTAAGATGCTATTACCTGATTACGGTTATTATTTTAGCCATTTACAATACATTTTAAATAGAGGTCTATGAGAGAACAGGAAGGTTTTTCAAATCTTCACGAATCATTGCAAAATAAAAGAGGAAAGGTAATTGTGTAGTGTTTAGTTAAAAGGCGTTGCTGTTTCAAGACTGAACCTGTGGTACCTGGTTTAATATGACTCCTGAGAGGCACCTGGGTAGATCAGTCAGTTAAGCATCTGACCCCTGGTTTTGGCTCAGGTCATGATCTCACAGTTCATGAGTTCAAGCCCCGTGTTGGGCTCTGTGTTGACAGCGCAAAGCCTGCTTGGGATTTCTTTCTCCCTCTCTCTCTCTGCTCTTTCCCAGCTTGCTCTCTCTCTCTCTCCTTCTCTCCCTGTCTTTCCCTCTCTCTCTCTCTCTCTCTCTCTCTGTCTCTCTCAAATAATAAATAAATAAACATAAAAAAAATTTTTAATGACTCCTGAGAAGGAGTCCCTGGTGCGGCCTCTCCCTTCTCTCCACTAAAATGCTGAGGAATACACAGAAAAGGCAGAAAACTTGTACTTCTCTCCAAGATCTAGGACTGACGGTTCTTGTGGAAACACCAGAAGTAAAGGAGTAATAGAGCCCATAGAACCAGGGAAGGAAGAACAGCCTCTCAAGTGTTACAACTGAACAGAAAATCTCTAAAACACCATTTCATGTCTCACAAACCACACTCTCCTGGCTCTGCCTTTCTCTCCCTTCCCCTCTCTTCCAAAAGACTACCTCTGCAAGGGCTGTGATGACCCCTGAGACTTCCATGACTCATGATCTCCCAGACCCAGAACTTTGCAATCTGGGTCTAGGTGCTGCCTCTGCACGTCCAACAGGCAGGCTCTGAGCAGCCAGGTGTAGATCAGGGCCACAGTAGGATAGAGAGGACAAGCTTGCACAGCTCACCACAGCCGCATGGGCCATTCTCCACAGGGCAGGGAACAGGTGGGGACAGGCTCCCTGAAGGTGCTCTACTTCAACCGTCCAGAAAAGAACTGTGCAGGAGAAAAAGATGGATGGGACATTCAGATTCTGAGATGTATACGTATTAGTTTGCTACTGCTGCCATAACAAAGGACCGAGGACTGATGGCTTCCACAGCAGAGGTTTACTGCCTCAGTGTCCTGGAGCTGGAAGCCCAAGATGAAGTGATCAGCAAGGGTGGTTCCTCCCAAGGGCCAGGAGGCAAGGATCTCCTTGGCTTGTGAATGGCCATCTTCTCCTTAAGTCTTTCCATATTGTCTTCCCTCTGTGCGTGTCTCTGTGGCCAAATTTCTTCTTTTTATAAGGACCGTTGTCTTATTAGATTAGGGCCCACCCTGATGGACTTATTTTTTTTTAATTGACATCTAGTTGATATTGTATTTGTTTCAGGTGTACAACATAATGATTTGATATCCATGCACATTGAAAAATGATCACTTAGTCAACAGCCATCACCATACTTACAACATTTGTTTAAGTGTGATAAGAATTTTTAAGATCTATTATTTTAGAAACTTTCAATTATACAATACAGGAGTATTAACTATAGTTACCATGCTGTACATTACATCCCCGTGACTCATTTATTTTATAACAGGAAGCCTGTACCCTTCGACACCCTTCACCTGTTTTGCCCACCCTCCCATCCCCCACCTCTGGAAACTATCTCCGTATCTATGAGTTTGGTTTGTTTGTTTGCTTCTTTTTAGATTCCCATATAAGTGAAATCATATGGCATTTGTCTTTCTCTGTCTGACTTATTTCACTTAGCTTAATGCCCTTGAGATCCATCCATGTTGTCACACATGGCAAGATATCCTATTGTTTGTTTGCTTGTTTTTTGAGTAAGCTTCAAGCCCAGTGTGGAAGCCAATGTGGGGCTTGAACTCATGACCCTGAGATCAAGACCTGACCTGAGATTAAGAGGTGGACATTTAACTAACCAGGCCACGCAGGTACCCCAAGATTTCCTTTAAAATGGCTGAATAATATTTCATTTTAGATAGATAGATAGATAGATAGATATCACATTATTTATGTATAGACATATAGATGTCACATTTTATTTTTCCATTTATCCCTCAATGAACACATAGGCTGCTTCCATGTCTTGGCTATTGTAAATAATGCTGCAATGACCATGGGGTACAGATATTTTTTGAGTTAATGTTTTCAGTTTTTTTCTTTTAGATAAATACCCAGAAATGCAAGTGCTGGATCATGTTATAGTTGTATTTTTAATTTTTTGAAAAACCTTCATTCTGTTTTTTTACAGTGTCTGCACCAATTTACATTCCCACCCCACAGTGCACGAGGGTTTGCTTTTCTCCACATCCTCACCAGCACTTGTTATCTATCTTTTGGATAGCATTTTTACAAGTGCATAGTATCTTGCTGTGGTTTTGATTTACATTTCCCTAATGATTAGTGTTGTTTAACACCTTTTCAGGTACCTGTTGGCCATCTGAATGTCTTCTTTGAAAAAATGTTTATTTGGAGCTTCTATTTATTTTTTAATTTGGACTGTTTATTTGCTATTGAGTTGCATGGATTCTTTATGTATTTTGGATATTAACTCTTTATCAGATATATGATTTGCAAATATTTTCTCCTATTCAGTGGGTTGCCTTTTCATTTTCTTGATGAGTTAATGGATTCACTGTAATTTGGTTACCCCAGTAAAGACCCTATCTCCACATAAAGTCTTATTTGGAGGTATGGGGGATTAAGACTTCAATACATGAAAATGGGGGAAGGAAGGGGGACATGATTCACTCCAAAACAGTACAGTTCCAAACACATAGACACTTCACTCCCTGGGAAGTGTAGTATTTGATGTCCTATCAGATCAGCAAACTCTCTAGGAACATCTAGAGCTGCTCAGTGTGAATGTGCATCAGAAACTCAGAACTAGCTGAGGGGTTACATGAGCACCAATCTGCCCTACAGGTGTGGCTCTGGGAAGACCATTTATAAGAAGACTCAAACAGCTAAGCTAGCACTAGTTACTAAAAGAATATGAAACAAGACGACAACAAGAAAATCACATTTATTTCTATCACATTGGCAGAAAGTTAAAACCATAATCCATTCTGAAAAGAATGTGTAGTTAGATGAAAGTACACATTCATTGCTGAGGGGAATAGAAACTGGAACACATTTCTAGATAATTTGGTGATTTAATTAAGGGCCTTTAAAAAAGTTATGTGATTTGACCCATTATCCCTGATTTTATAAGTGTTTCTTCAGAAATTAACAAGACCTATATTGAAATTTTTCTACAAAACACTATTCTTCCCAACATTGATTATAATAACAAAAACAAAAACAAAAACGTGGAACAGCCCCAATGTCCGATAAAAAGGATATATTCATATGATGGGTGGAATGCTACACCAGAACTAAAAGTAAGAGTCTTCAAATAATTTGTTTTGATAAAAAAAAAGTATGACATGATATTAAGGAAATACATATATTACACATATAATGCATAATATAATGAATTTTTTAAAAATATTCTCATAAAAGAAATCATGGAGATCTTAACAATTATTATCTTCTGGTGATAAGATTATGGAATGTTTTTATTTTTTACTTTTTAATTTTAATTTCCATATTTCATATTTCATATTCCTTACAAGGTGTTTATTTATAGGTTACTCCCATAAAGCAAAAAGATAGAATTTTTTTAACCTCGCGCATCTATTGCATCTTTCTATTTCATGTCTCCTCTTCCTTTATGTTCCACCAGGGCTATAGATTGAACAGTGACTAAGTGCTCACAAAGTCCATTACCCTCTTTTATTCATTAGCTTTAGATCTATTTCTCATTATTATTACATCCATTATAACTCTCTCCATATCCCGATGCTCATGAAACTTACATAAGAATCTCAATTTGTTTAACCTGCTATCACTAAGTAAGAATGCACTTACCTCTTTACTTCAGCTGCATCATGGCACTGGAATGAAAACACTTTAGTGAATTGACTAACAATGGAATTATATTAAGATTTATGAGGGCTAGAAATGGAAATAACCTGACTGAATTACTGTCATTTATAGACTATATTTTTCTATATATGTACTGCCATTCCTACCTTGGAGTTTCTCCACGGTAGAAATGTGTTGTCTTTCAAATATAAATATGAATAACTATAGATATAAATAATATAGATAAAAGTTTAAATATAAATAAAAATGTATTTATCGTATGGCATGATCAATTAGCCATGAACTCTTTTAATTCTTTCTTCTTACTTGTGACAGGATGATTATTGTAAAGACAGAATTTGATTATGCTAATTTCCCAATTTGAAATTCTTGAAGTGGATCAGCCGTGTATAACCTTGATCCTTCATTCAGAACTGAGTACTCCCCAGTTGCTGGTGGTGTTGGGAGGTTAATGGCCCCCAACCGAGTGACCCTCTAGGAGTTGACCTCCACCAAAGACAGCAGCTCTAGCCAAGGTCACCCCAACCCTGGGAACAGCCCACATCTAATGACTAGTCAATGCAGGAATATAAAGGCCTGACTACCTTACCTCTACTCAGGACAAATCTGAAGGGCCATCTCAGCTCTAGAGTTTACTATGGGTTGTGCCCCGCAGTTCACTTCTTCCCTCTGCTTATTCCTACTTCTTTCATTTCCCTATAGATGTTGATCTTGGAACACTTTCTAATAAATACCTCCATGCAAAAGAATCTCTGTCTCAGGGTCTGCTTCCTGAAGACTTAATCTAAGACTTGGTGCCAAGAGTGGTCAGAGGAAGCTAATTCTAACATGGGTTTTGGGAAGTAGATTACCCCCAGTCAGCTGCCAATAAGAAACCTACCACTGGTGGGTAGGTGGAGCATAAATAGCCCCAGACATCCAGTAGCTGTGACATTAACTTTCACCAACAGTGAATTAGGATGGGATACCACAGAAAGGATTGCACTGGAGTGGGAAATATCTCAGTGCTTGAGAATTTCAGGGAAGTGGAAATGAAGGACTATGGAATCAGGTAACCATGTTTCAGTGCAGTTAACACATTAAAAATAAATAAATAAAAGGCTGACAGTGACTAATCTGGATAAGTCTAAGAGTCAGAAAGCTGCTTTGGCATCGTATAGAGTGACTTTCATCTTCTGTAGCTGAAGGGCAGGAAAAGCTTAGGATCAAATCCAGGACATACTTAAAAGAGTAGCAGAGCTTCAGAGGAAGTTATATCTTTAACCCCCAAAATTTTTCTGTGCCAAGGTCAGTGCTCTTGGAAAGGAGTGGGGCCCTGGGTCACAGAATCAGAATATCTGGGCTCATGGACTTGAAAATTTTAGATGTAGATCCCTTTGAAATCTCTGGGCCTGCTAGCATATAACCCTTTCCTATTACATGCTAAGGTTCTCTTCTCTTGCTTGAAGATGATGAGTAGGTCTGTGGCTTACAAGACAATATACACCTCCTTTAGGACCTACTCATAATTCCTCTCCTAGACACAAATCAGTAACTCAGGTTAAGTCATTTCATAAGCTTGCAAGGAAGGGGCTAGGCCTACTAGAGACGAAATTACTATGTTCCAAAGAAGACACAGGACCCACCAAACATGAGCTAGCAAGAGTTGATGTATAGAACTGTATTCTGAAGGTCTGAATCAAGGGAGGCAGAGAAGTTTGTACAAAAGTTTATGCATATGGAAATACTGTCCCACGATATAGGATTTAATATCCTGGAAAAGACCCCAGAAGACAGTGCTAATGCCATGCTTTTATGTTTCTTAGAACATTGGAGAAAGCGTTGGTTCATGTATGTGAAGTCAGTATACAAGAAGGACCATGACAGAAAATGGAATAAAGGAGCCAAGGCTCAGAGAAATAGACCTATTAGAGGGAATGTCCTATGCACCCCCAGAAGACCAGCTAGCAGGCAATGTTCTGTCAGAAGCATGGGAAATACCACTAAAGCAATAAAAACTACACTAGTTCGAGGGACAGTTGCATCACTGAGAATCTCAGAGATGACTGTACTTTATAGACCAGGGCTGATAGTAGGAGGTGATGTTACAGCCCTAGGTTCTATGGTAATGATAATGATGACAAAATCCCAAAATAATAGAGCCTGAGTGCTGTACTTAAACAACAGAAGCAAGACAGTGCAATTTTCATAATAAATGCAAGGTCACTGTAACAGCCAAAAAACAACAGAGATAACATATCATGTCATGCTTTCAAACAAGATAGACAGAAAACAAGGGTAATGTTCAGTCTAAAATGAAGATAAAACAAGGATAGATGGTGAGAAGAAAGAATAGCTGCCCCAATAAAATGTCACAATCACATTCCCAGTTTCTGAACTTAAATGTTCAGACCCAGATCCTACAGGCTGAAGAAGAGGCCAGGTCTCTAGGGGAAAGAACCATGAAATACTATGCAAGCATGCCCACTAATATTGCCAGTCCTTTTCTTTTATTATTATTTTTTTTAAGTTTATTAATTTTTGAGAGAGAGAGTGAGTGTGTGCAACAGCAGGAGGGGCAGAGAGGGGGTGGAACAGAGGATCCGACAGTCCTTTTCTAAAAGAACATATAATCCCTCACTTGAGTAATCATACACCAGGGAAAGGAAAGCACCCAAATACTTCAGTGACTGTGATACACAGTGTCTGAGTTGATAAGACCCTGAGAGACCCAAGGTGTCATGGCATCCCTGTTGGCATAGGAGTGTACAAAACCTAAGTAAGAAATGGAGTCTTGCCTCAGATCTAGCTTATGATAGATCCAATGAGTCCTTGACACACCTCATGGTCATTTCCCCTGCCACCCAAATCATAATTGGAAAGCCAAATGTGATATTTGGCTGGATCCACACATTGACTCCTTGACGTGATGTAAGAGCTATCATTTTGGAGAAAGACAAATATAAGTCTTTGAATCACCCTCACCACCCCCCACCAGCCCTGCCAATATAGTAAATCAAAAACAGCTTTGCATCCTGGGCAGTATCAGAGGTTGGTATTACCCCAAAACCCATATAGGATATAGTGGTGCTGGTCCCTGACATAACCACATTAAATCACCAGTTTAGCCTCTAAAAATCCAGACAGACATTGGAGGATGACAGATGTCTACCACAGTCTCAGTGGAGGAGCAATCCCAATTGCAGTGTGTGCCTCATATGGCATCTTTGCTAGTGCAGATTAATACTGTCCTCCACTTCAAAGTACTGGGGACCCGCTGCACTTCTGACCAGCTGTATATAAATTCAGGAACTCCTACAACCCCCTGAATTTCAATAATTCACTAGAGCAACTCACAAACTCACCTTAAGTACTATACTGACTTTTAAAACTGTATTGTAAAGGATATAGACCAGGAACAGCCAAATGAAGAGATATATAGGGTAAGGTCAAGTGCAGGTAGAGTACCCAGATCTCCCCTGTACTCTTCACAGGTGCATCATGCTCCCATAAAATTAATGTGTTCATCATCTGGGAAGCTCCATTGAGACTCAGTGTCCAGAGATTTTTATAGGGCATATTTGATTAAATGATTGTTCACATGATTGAACTCAATTTCCAATCCCTCCACCCTCCCCCAATTACTGTGGTTGCTATTCCAGTGACAACTGCATCCTGAAGCTATCTAGGGGACCACTTTGAATTAATTCTCTAGCAGAACAAAGACAGTCCTATCACTGAGGAAATCCCAAGGGTTTGAAGTTCTGTGGCAGGACCTGGGAACAAAGACCAGATATATGACTCCCTGTACCTGAGGGCAGCCTACATCCAGTAATCGGTAAGTATAGGAGATGGGAGTTTGGTATAAAGGAAGGACTTTTTTTCTTTGAGAAAGGACAACTCTGAAGGGCCATCCTAGCTCCAGAGCTCCCCTGGATCAGCTGTAACTTTTGTTACAGTTCATGCTCTGCCTTCAATTCCCTACAAGTGTTGATCCACTCCTAGCATGTACCCTTTCTACTCTACTTGATGGACAATCTAAAACATTTTTCTATATCTGGCAAGATAAAATTTGAACATTTTATGCAGATAAGGTCATTAATATGCTTGCTACTATGTTCTTTAATATTAATTTGTATAATTGTTGAACCTTATACTTCTGCCATTTTGAATTCCATTCTAAATTCCCTAAATTCCTTCATTTTGCTGAATGAGCAGGATTAGCTGGTGATACTTTTATCCTTCTGTAAAACAGGCTGCCTTGCAATAGACAGGCTACTTTCTTTCAAGCAGGCCCACAAAACCATGCTTCACCAACTGTGTTAGTGATCATCTGGAGACAGCTCTTCCCAGAATTGTTTATGCTAGCACTTACTGTCATAATATAATTTAATTAAAAAGATAGCAATCAGTATACCATAAAGATGAAAACAAGTTATTTCTATGAACACTAAACTGAATGTTTTGGAAAGACTTGATCAAAGAAGAGTTCATAAAAATAATTGCTCTTTAATTTGGATAAAACCACAGTAAAAGATTGAGAGAGGATGTAAATCTCTGGAAATTTTCTCAAGAAAGTTGTTTCCAAGTGACTTCAATTTTTCATTTCACTTGAAAGAAAGAGAAATGGGAATCCAGGGGATGCATTGCCCATGCAAAGAAGAAAATGTGTAATTATATAATCAAGAAAAGGCATTGGCCCTTTATTTAAAAATTGGACAAACATGCATATACTAAAATGTAACCTAAAATATTTAAAGCACATGTACTTTTTAACAATAACTTGCATTAACCAGTAGCCTGAGCCTGACAACCACCAACCCTAATCACATCACAGGAGAATCTCTTCACTGGACTAGAGCTCTGAGTCTATCGAGGGCCTTGCTTTCCACATGCTGCCTTTCCACACGCTGCTTCTTTCCCTGACAATCCTGAAAGCCATCTCTCCTCGCCTTTCGAAGATCAGCTCAAGAAGCACTTCCTCCAGGAAACTTTCCCATAATCCTAATATTTCACAGGCTTCTCATTGCCCTCTGGAGAGAGGTAAAACTCCTAAGTACATAGAGTATCATACTCACCCATTTATTTATCTTCTCCCTAAAACTGTAAGCAGTGCCTAGCTATGTGCTTACCACAGTCTGGCACTTTGGAGGAATTCCATAAATCTTTGTTGGATTAATAAATTTATGAATAATTAGCCAATGTTACATTTTCTTTCCATGACAAATTTGCTTCAGATGCTCTTGTCCTCTTTTTCTGGCTGCCACCCTCCTTGCTCCTTGCATAGGAAATGGGCTTGTCAATGTCAGGGACATGTTCTGATAGCATAATGTAAAATAGAGGCAACCACAAACTTCAGAGACCAAACCAGAAAACTCAAGTTCCTGAACATTTTCCAAACATTAGTCCAAAAACATAGTTAACACAAGGTTTATAATAACATCCTTATAGCATTTTTAATTCAATTAAAAGGAACTGGAACTTACCTTAATGGAATCTGTCTTTAGAGAAAAATACATATATGGGTTCTACTAGCTCAAAGGAAAACTGTATAGGCTTATGGTGATTTTTTCCATGGCTCATTTTTTTTTAAATAAAGCCCATATTACCTCCCACGTAAATGCACACAACTACTGGAATTTTTTTTAATTTTTTTTCCCTGCAGATATCTTAACTTAAAAAGATATACAATAGCTATAATGATCTTCATATTCAATTTCCACATAGTCTAATTAACATAATGGCCTTTTATTAGTTAAGAAATAAAATTATACTTCTTCAAAGAGATAGCTTATCATTGCTTTTAGGAAGTTACAATTTATTTGTAAACTACTATGAAGCAAGTAGCAGATTTCATTAATTAATCTACCTTCCATGAAGCATCAAACAAATTTGGCACATTTTGCATGTAACTGGTTACCCAAAGATAAATTACCATAATAACTGAGAATACTGTTTAGTATTCTTGACAATACTGCAAAGAAAGTCATGATGATAACATTGTGCTAACTGTGATCCATCTGGAAGTTAACAAGCAGCTTCTACCATTTGTGACTCAGTGTCTGCAGATGACCAAATCCTGCAGGCTTCCCATCTTCCCCTCCTCCAGCAAAGTCTCCATCCAGGAGGGATGGGACCTGTACTTACCTGCTTCTCAGACAGTTTCAGGTTGCAGCTACATCAGACCCTTAAATACAGGGAAGAAACCAAGACAAAACAAAGAATTCTTCAGTCTCACAGCATTCAAAGAACTTTCAGAGTTCAAGAGAAATCCTCAGAGGTGATGTGTGTTTTCATCCTCCAGTTACCAAGGTGAAGATTTAGTAAAGAGTTATAGCAGAGGGAGCAGGGCTTTGCCCTATTCCCTCCATCCCAGTAGCAATCATGCCCACAGGCTCTGGCATCTGTCCCTCAAAACTCCCTCCTTCCCCTTGTTGACAGAGGCTGTTCTTAGTCTACTAGAGCCACTTTGCCTGAGTCAGAATCTGGAAGTGCCTGGGAATTGGGGTCCTAGATAGCTCTTCATCCACAACAGAGTGGTGCAGTGGAATAAGTACCCAGCACTTCATCCCCAGCATTGGAGCCAAAGTTACTTTCTGTGGGATCTTATTGGCAACACATTTGTACTGGTCTCCTCCCCTTCCCCTTTCAGCTAGGATAACCACCTACCCTGGTTTGCCTAGGACTGTACTGGTCTTAGCACTGAAGTTCCACATTCTGAAAACTTCTTGGTCATGGGCAAACTGAGCCAGCTTGTCACCTTTCACTTCCCCACACCTCTTATGGGAATTTTCCCAAGAACACTTCCAAGTAAGTCACATTCACATGAACCCTTGTCTCATGATCTGCCCATACGACACCCAAACCCTGACAATAGCCAGTTTATAGAAACATTGGCCACCTAACAAGGAAATCTCTTCAAGCTTCAGCTCACCCACAGTGCAACGACAGGGCATTGCAACAACCAGAGTCAGCCCACAACACACTTTCAAGGAGGTGAAGAAGGAAGACTCACTTTCCACCACCCTTACTGCCACCTCCTAGCACCAAACCTCTATCACCATCTCATTGGGATGCTTTAGTGGTCTTTTCACACCCCAGATCTCCTTCTTTCTGCCCTTGCACCCTATATTTTACAGTAGAGTAATTTAGTTAAAATATACATAAGACTAGGCACCCTTCCACACAAAACCCCAGTGACTGCCCCACTCACTTAGGGCCAAAGCCAAAGTCTTCCCTCTCACCCAAAGTGTCTACAACAGTCTGTCTTGACCTCTTCTCCCCCTTTTGGCCCCACAGTAGCCACCCTGGCCTCCTTGTTTTCAGTTATGCCTGCCCACCCCACCCTAAGGCCTCTGAGCTGGCTCTCACCCCAGTGTAGAAGGTGATTCCCTTCCTTCAAGCAGGTCTTGACTCAAATCAGCCACCTTGGTGAGCCCCCTCTGGTGTCCCATCAGAAATGTAAACCCTCACCACAAACATGCCATATCTTTCTCCTGTCTTCATTTTGCTCCTCAGCATGGATTTCTCTGCCCTCTTTCCTTCCTGTCTGCTCCCTCATGTGCAAACCCCATAGGCAGGCCTGATCTATGTCTGGCCTGCTGCCTACATGCCCAGTCCCAGATGGAGCCTGGCTCATGGTTGATGCTCAGTCATTATTTGACAATTGTCCTTGTTGTGTCCCCGGGTCTGGGACAGCCTTGGTAGACTAGAACTTGGTGTAGTGGGGCTAAGCTTGAGTTCCATTTTGTGCATGGCCAGTGATCAGTCAATGATCTGTATGGCACCTGAACTCTTAGACCCTTAGCTTTCTGGCCAGAACCCTGGTGGAAAAAGAGCCACCTCACTGGCTCAGCCCCACTGTTTGATGGAATTGTGTAACTTATGAACCCCTGTCTTATGATTGTGTTATGTTGTTTTCCTTCTAGACACAGATGCTCCCAAGTGCCAGCTTCCTTCTAGACACTTCCCTCTCATCAAAGCTGAACAGTGCTGTGCCTATCCTGCCCATTGCCTCAGGAATTGTAGGTGGACAACAAAATTCAAGTCAAATCAGAGTATCTGAAAGATAAAAATAGAGTTCAATGTGGGATGTGAGCATCTGAGCAAGGCATTGCTCTTGCCATCCCAAAGGCATGTGCCTTTGATGGTACAATTTCAGGTATAGGACAGCTGAGCCTAGCACAATGGTTCTCAGAGTAAGGTCCCCAGATCAACAGTGTCAAAATCACTCAGAAACTTCCCGGAAATGCAAATTATCAAGTCCCCCCAAAGCCTTCAGATCTACTGAATCAGAGATTGGTGGTGGGCCCAGCATTGTATGCCTTGACAAGCTCTCCAAGGATTCTGATGCATACTTGACATTGAGAACCACTGGCCTAGCAGATAGATTTTACTAGGGACTCTTTGTCTAGAAAATTCCTGCCATGAATTGTTTCATTGTTAGACCAGGGCTTCTCAGCCTTGGCACTGTGGACATTTTGGCACTGGACGATTTGCTTTGCATTCTGTCCTGTGCATTGTGGCATGTTTAGCAGCTTACCTGACCTGCACCCACTAGATGCCAGTAGTATCCCTCCCCTATCACCCCCTCCACCAGGAGTGACCAACAAAATTACCTCCAGACTGCCCAAATCTCCCATGGTTGAAATATACTCTTTTGGACAACATGGAAGACCAGAACAGCTATATGTGATGAAGCTGAGCCTTCCAACGTCAAAAACTAGATGGCAGTTTCCCATCTTCAGCAGCTTGATGCTACAGTATCTGCTGCATTTGGGCTCCCTGGGAATAGACTTTGAGGTTGGCATACAGGAGGTTTATGGGGGAGTATGCCCAGGAACAACTCCGGGGAGGAGTGAGGGAGAAGCTGAGCTGTGAGGCACTTGAAACAGAGGCCCCACCAGAAACTGTGGAGTCCCACGACCTTGTGGCATTGTCCCAGTTGGGGTAAAGGAACAGGTCTCTTCCATTGAACAGCCGTTGTAGGTTACCCCTTCAAGCATAACTGTAGATGAGGCAGCTTCCTGCAGGGAGACAACAATCCTCAGAGGACAGAGTCATGAGCTGCCAGCAGCCAGCCCTCCAGGCAGCCAGGAACGAGCACAGGTCCTGGGTGCCCAACCACTGCTTCTGCTACTACATCTGATTGTCACAGGACTGGGACTTCGGTATCAGCAGAAAATCTGTGATTCTGGTACAGGATGCTAAGTGCCATGACAGAGGGTTAATCCCAAAAGATAGTTATCTATACACCCGAATGAGGAACATTGACTGAGTCAAAATACCTGTTATCCTTTCTAAAACCTATTGTGCACAGACCCAGTGCTCCCTGCTGTATGTTCTCTATTCCATCAGAGCGCCCTTTGTTCGCATAAATACGTCATCTGTGTAAGTTGCCCTCCCTGGATCTCCAAACAGGAGCCAGTGTGAATCAGGCGCAACGACTGATTTCCTGGCTCTGTTACGACTCTCCTCATGAGGAGCTAATTACAGATGATGAGAAGTTTCAGGGTGTGTGGTCTTGCCTTCTTTGATTTCTGTTACAAATGACAAAACAGCAGTAATTAGTACTTGTCTCTGGCCAGCTCTGCTGTCCCAGCCACGGGGAATGAGGCCTTCAGCCTGCAACCTCAGCACTGCCTGCCTCGGGCCAATCAGAACAGACTCCTCAGTGTTCTAGACATCCCATCCTCTTCTGGAAGAAGCCTCCCCATCAAGCCATCACTTGGCATTTATTGAGCTGCTATGAGGACTCACCTAAAAGTCTGTTCAGCATGTGACCCCCATGCCCTGCCAAGTGATGTGAGCCCAGTCTATCACCAAGCAGACCTGTCTACAACACTAGTGAGCCCAGTGTATGCTGAACTTCCCTGTGAAAACTTAGATTCTTTAATACCACTTATTTCCGGGACTTATAATCCTGACAAGGGTGTCATCAGTAGAAATACTAGAAAGAAAATTTTGTATTGCTTTCAAATGTGAAATCTGGCTCTCACTAATCACCTAGGTTACAAAATATAAATTAAAGCTGCCATAACGTGCCAAGGAGGAAATGCCCCAGAATGGGTCTTTTTCCCTTCAGGAATTTGCCCCCAACACGAATTTCTTATTGAGATGCTGAGCTCATGTGGCTGTTTCTACCCTAGACTTGTAAGCACCTTGATCCTATCTCTGTTCTGACGGTGGAAGCTCACAATCTGGGGGCCAGGGCTTTCAGGGGATCCCAGACTGAAATGGAAAAAGAAAAGAAACCTCAGCCCACCGTTTGTCTAAGATTTTGTCAGAGAGCCTCAATTACAACAACAAAAAAGCAAAACACTCTGTACTTTTGTTAGACTATATGTCTGCCAATGCTCCTATTTATGGTCCAGAAAATAGGAAAATATTTCTACTGAAGGCAAAAAAAAATTGTAGCGGCAACCCTGTACTTAAAATCTTCTCCTTGTGATCATATTTGTAGAAGCCGTGGTCGTTCACCTATTTGGATTACATGCTGCGCTGTTGAGTCTGATTCATTCCTCCACCCACCCCTCCCCTCCAGGGGCTTCATCAATTTCAGATGGTCTTCCCCCACTTGGAGCCCAGAAAAAAGGATGCCAAGATCCCAGAAGAGAAGTAGCATTTTTAGCTCTGCTTGCCCATCCCTGCCAAATGAGCACCTAACTTTCTCAGAAGTATGCAGGAAGATAGTATCTTCATCCACTTTGCCATATGGCTGCATGGAGATAACACCGAGACACATCCTGGGGGTGGGGGGGGGGGGGAGAATGAAAGCACTCCAGTGTGACTGTGTGACATACAGCTTCCGTCACTCAGCCTGCATCTATTTGTGCCACAGCAATATCTGGACGCGCAATGGCCTGTAAATATATTTAGGTGCATGATCATTGAGTTTCACAAGCTGTTTCATGTGTCAATTTCATTTGTCAATTTCCATAGCACATTGAATGTGTCATTATAAAACCCTCTGAGACGTTTTCCTCCCTTTAATGTAGATTTTAAGACATAAAAATTGGACTAAAATGTATTAACTCATCACACCAATGGACTGTGATACACTATTGATAGGACCTATATAATCAATCATATTACAAAAATCCATGACAATATGTGATGTCCAGTCTCTTCATAATCCAAGCCTTACTGATTCTTCACTGTTAGGGAAGATGAGAAAACTTTGTCTTAGACTCAGGATTTGACATTTGGTTTTGGCTTACCCATCTTTGGGGATAGCTCTTCAGATGTAAGGAAGGCTGTTTAGAGAACAAAGCACAGGAGACGATTTTATCAGGCTCCTGACTCAAGAAACCTCTGTCATTCCCCATTCACAAAATCTCCTCCCTGACTTCTTTCAGCTGTTTTATTCTTACTGTGATGATACAAGTACTGCCATAGTAAAACTTAGCTGTATTTCAGAACTGTACAAGTTCAGCTGCCTCCCAGGAGCCATCCAGGACTATGGAATCCATGCACTGCCCTCTTTCTTTGAAATTCCTATAGTCCCCAGAGTTCCTAACACTCCTATAAGTGTTCAATTGTATAAAACTTGGTTTTGAGCATAGGCACCATCAGCCCAACCCATTTGTGTATCTCCTGAAGATTGAACTCTTATTTCCATTTCAGTGATGTTTAAATTAGTGCAAACAAATTTCTGACCATTCCAAAACTTATCAAGAATGCAGAATAAGATCCAGAATGCTATTGATTTACTTTATGAACAATAATTGTGAAATTCTTTTGTGTGTGTGTGTGTGTGTGTGAAATTCTTATCATAATAGGTATGAACACTTATATACAGTACTGACCAAAGTCGAAATGACATCTAAAACCATTGTTTTAGTATAGCTTAGTAAAGCGATAGATAGGTAGATTATAGATAGATAGATAAATAGATAGATAGATGGATAGATAGATAGAATGGCAATTTAACTTCGGTCAGTACTGTATATAAGTATTCATATCCATTATAAGAATATATATATGTATGTATAGAATGTATTTATGTAAGAATATATGTATACCCTGGTAAGCACAGGCTACAGATAAAAAACTAATTTGGTTCTGAATTTGACAACCTACTGAAAAGCAGTAACCTGTTTATATAGCATTCTGGAAAGCTTCCATACCTAATTTAAAAATTATTAAAACATGCTACTTATAAACTAGTTTGTAGAAAAATAAGAAAATATTTTTTAATTTTAAATATGATCTGCAATATATAGAGATGAGCTCAAAGATTTATGTATAAGAATATTTGTTGTCAGATTACATAAAAGATGAAAAACTGAAAAATATCATAAATTTCCAAGAAATAGAGTCAACACAATTTAATATTACACTTATGAAAAGAATGTTTTAGAAGAATTTTTAATGGCCTGAAAATGTTCAAAACATATTGTTTTTAAAAAGCAGATTATAACATTATGCAAATATGGTTTCTTATTTACTTTAATGTATAAAAATTCAAAGAAAAGGGCGCCTGGATGGCTCAGTTGTTTGAGTAGCTGACTCTTGATTTTGTCTCAGGTCATGATCTTGCAGTATATGAGTTCCAGCCCCCTATCAGGCTCATAGTGAAGAGCCTGCTTGGGATTTTCTCTCTCTCCCTCTTTGTTCCTCCTACATTCTCTCGCTCTCTCCCTCTCAAAATAAACTTTAAAAAATAATTCAAAGAAAAAAGATAAATGTAAAAAATGTTAACTGTGATTACCACTTGGGAATGAGAACTAAATTATTTTACTTTTTTGTTTGTGCTTTTCTCTATTTAAAAAATTTTCCAGGGGCACCTGGGTGGCTCAGTCGGTTGAGCATCTGACTTCAGCTTAGGTCATGATCTCTCGGTCTGTGAGTTTGAGTCCCGCATCGGACTCTGTCCTGACAGCTCAGAGCCTGGAACCTGCTTAGGATTCTGTGTCCCCCTCTCTTTCTGCCCCTCCCCCGCTCATGCTCTGTCCCTCTCTTTCTGTCAAAAATAAAGAAACATTAAAAAAAATTAAAAATTAAATTTAAAAAATTAAAAGTAAAATAAAAAATTTTCCACAGTGCACATATATTACTTTTGTAATCAGAAAGGAAATAGCATTTCTTCTTTCAAAAAAATGTGATACTCTGTATGAGAAATACAGTTTCAAGTAACATCTGGTTCTGAAACATACTTTTTAATAACAGCAAAAAAAAGTTAACTAAAAAAGTTATCTCTGAGATTTTGTTTTAAATAAACTACAGTTCATCTAGCACTCTGATTTTGTTTCCAAACACTGTTCCAAAACAAATAAACATATACATATGTACATGCACATATACATACATAAATGAAAAACAAGTAGTGACTAAAATCCAGGATGGAGGCAGAGACAGTTCAGGACGAATTTTGAACATCTTTTCTTTTTACTTTTGCACAGATTTCTGTTGTTTTTCTTCGTCCCTAAGTATTACACACAGAAGTAGTGCCTAGCCCATGACCTTTTCCCATTTTTGGTGGTCCTAATCCTAGCCTTTCGAAGGTTCAGGTTGAAAGTTCCCTTTTCCACATCACCTTCCCTGACAAGCTAGAAATACTCTTAAGGCACCAAAGAATAAGGCAGTTCTCAAAGAATGACACTGTCGTTGATGGCCAAAGGACACAGGAGACATCTTGAAAGGGCTCCTGATGGCCCAATGTGGGACAATTTAAGCAATAAAATAATTATAGAAAGGGATTCTAATTCATAGAATGAAAATATCTGAGTCCATAGTGACATAAAGATACATGAGTGATTACAGATAAATAGATGATAGATAGATAGCTAGATGCTAGATGCTAGATAGATACATAATAGATGATAGATAGATAGATAGATAGATAGGGGGAGGGAAATGTCCCTACTATAGAATTTCAATGAATAAATAAGCTTTTAATAACTGCACTGTGGTTTTAGAAAATGTTAACATTTGTGGCACCTGGGTGGCTCAGTTGGTTGAGCAGCCAGCTCTTGATTTCAGCTCAGATCATATCTGCAGGGTCATGGGATTGAGCCCCGCTGAATGTGGAACCTGCTTGGGATTCACCCTCTCTGTCCCTCTGCCCCTCTCCCCTGTTCACACTCTCTCTCTCTCTAAAATTTAAAAAAAAAAATTTAATTAAAAAAAAAGAAAACATTAACACTTGATGTGGTTTGATGAAGGAATTCAGGAATTTTTTGTTGAGTTTGACAACTTTTTTATAGATTTTAAACTATTTCAAGATGAAGAGTTAAAATTACAGTAATTTAAATAATCAGGTATGATTTCTTAATGCTATTAAAGTAATATGCCATGGTGGTAGAAAACAGAATAGAAAGAAAGAAAAATATCACAACCCATAAATCCATCCTACAAAGAGATATTCCTATGGTGTTTGCTTTTTAATGGATATTTTTAAAGGCATTTAAGAGCAAGAAGCTATATAGATCTAACGAGAAGCTTGTTGTGCCTCCTGGATTCATTTATACATGACCCTGAGCTTTTATAATGGACACTGGACAGGCATACTTCTGGTATGCAAACTCAGAATTGAATCCACATGTTGAAACATGGTAGGACAGTGGGCCATTATCAGACATACGAAAGGGAGCCTCTTCCTAATCAGTCAGAACAAGCTTCCGGCCAGGAAACCACCGTCGGCCCATCCCATCTGGAGAAGATTAGCAGGAATTTCCATTGGTAGCATTCAATATCCCTCCAGGCATCACAAGTCCTGATGTCAGCCAGGAAATGGTAACAAGATTTCCAGCAGCAGAGAAAGAGCAAAAACAATGTTTAAAATATGTAAAATTGCTTTTCTTAATATAGATTCTTGATCAAAAACCAAAGCATCAGAAGTAATTACAAGACAGCCACCTGGTGAGCATCATGACATAACTTGTAAGCAAATAAACAAGAGGCAGCAGAAAGGCCCTCCATTCATGGCCCCCAGGACCATATCTCCTGGTAGATGTTGTGCCCCACCAACTTGTAATGTGGTTTATGCCTGGACAGTGGAGGAAAGCCAACCTAGAGTTCCCTGGGAGCCAGCAGAGTGATCCTCTTCTCTCCAGCTGGAATTAGGCTGTTGCTATAGCAACCACCACGTGATGGACAGATTTTTGAATGTGCAGTGGTCTACTGTGATAAGAGCTTCCAGGATATCCACTAAGTATTTTCAAACCCGCTACGTCGCGCACGTTGTGTAATGATACTAAATGCTATGTTTCAAGATCAATTTTAAATGCCTTTCTTTTAAAAATTGAAATGATAGACAATCTGAACTATTTTTAGTTCCAAATAACCATTTGTGCTCATACCAGTTTTACTCACTAGCATGCCAAGTCGAAACTTGCATTCTTTGTGCCGCTCTGCTTATTTGCTTTAAGGAAAGTTGGACTGAATTAATGAAAAAGTATAGTGTCCCCTAGATAACAGTAAAGTTCTTTCTGAGGTGAATTTAATGCCAGGAGCTGGATGGGTACTAAGAAATCAACGAAGTAAAAACACGGCAAGATGCTTTGGGCCTTCACGTGCTGTATATATTTGACTCTTTTCCTTAAGAAAATATTGTATCTACGAAGCAATTTCATCTTGGCGAAAGTGGAACTGAATAATGCTCATACAACAGTAGCATTTCCAGGCAATCAAGATTCAATTCTCTATCTGAGTTTTATGCAAAATCCCCTTGACTTCAGTACATCCAAAATGCTTTTGACAGCCAACGTTAGAAGAAATGCAATGAGATGTCATGCGTGGCTAGAATTTGGAACAAGTGGCTTCCTTGGATCACTGTCTAGCAGAGACCCTAGTAATCACTTAAGCCATAGCTGATGTCTAAAGGAACAATCTTAAAATCTGGCCAAACATTTTAGTGTGTTTATAAATACAATTTAAGTTTCTTCGATAGGATGCAGATTGGCTTTACTAAGAACCTTAGGCCAAAAGTTATCTCCCTTGAGGCAAAGACTGTCAGAGTCTCTGAAATTTTTGGTTGAAGCATGTTATACTCAGATAAAGAGAAGTGCCCATATCGTAAGTGTAATCAGCTCAACTAATTTAAGTAACACACCTGTGTAACCAGAGCCTAGATCAAGAAATAGAACCCTTATGAGAATCACAGAAGGCTCTCCATGCCCTCCAAAACACTATCCCTGAATGGTAAGCACACCCTGACACCATAGATTAGTTCTACCTATTTCTAGCCTTCATACTAATGGACTCACACGGTGTCTTCTGCATCTGGCTCATTTAGCTCAACATTCTGTTTGTGAAGATTCATTCATGCTGTTGCTTGCAATGATAGTTTGTTCCTTCTCATCCCTGTATAGTATTTTACCTACCATTTTCATTAAAAATATGATCTGGATCTACTTTAACATGGTCAATTCTAGGAAATAGTTACAATTTTCAAATAACTTTTTCTCAATGTTGAACCTCAAAAGGGATTACAGAGTTGGCAGACGCAAATGTGCTTTTCCTTGAAATCTGAGTGATCACACTCTTGGTTTATTGCTTTGATGGGACTTAGTGTAAACATCAGACATGATTGCCTTTGAGCACTGAAAATGACTGAGAAATACTAGTACTTTTAAAAGTCACCCTAACTTTTTGTGTAGTGTGTCCAAATCCCAAATATCTTTTTTTATGCTTCTAAAATGTATTGTGAGATTCGATGGGATTATTTCAGGGAGATGCTAATTGATTTCATCTTCTTTTTTTCTGTCTAAAACACCTAAAATGATTTTTGGAAGGGAAAAAAGAACACATTGCCAGCATGGGTATTTTCAAACATATGACCACACAAAAGAGTCAAGAATTCCACACCTTTGTACCAGTAGGATATTTTCAGAGATGTGTCCATTTTTATTATTATTATTCAGACTGCCAAGGGATAATATGCACCAGTCCTAGAGTAAATATATTATTTTGAGAGCCTGCAACATCTTACCCAAAACAAAACTCTAAATTTAGATTGCTTTCTTGGAGACTGCTTCTAAAACTTTTACCATATCATCCAAATGAGGATAACTTCACATGGTCAATGATTCATTCAAATGTATAATGTTCTCAGCTTCATTTCGATGAAGAAAAATGTGACCTCTGTTTCTAAAGGCAAGTGTAGACCACGGCTTAAAAATTAAAATTAATTCTGTTTTTCACACTCTGCTGCATTCACTAATGAATCAAATAGAGGTTTATCTTTTCTTTTGGAAAGGAGTTGTAGGAACTTTTGTGGCCAAGGAGAAAGAAACTGGATAAATACTGTATCTTATATTTACTCTTAAAGATTTGGAAAAATCATTTAGAATATTCAAAAAACCAGAGGTGTGTCTTTTTAGCCATTAGCTGTTCCGCTACCCTTGGTCAACTGTTCCTTTTGGTAGCCTTGGAGAAAACACCACATGCATGGTATAAGAAAAGCAAGATCTCAATGGACTTTAGACTCAAACTCCATATGTATAGGCACACACACCCACACTGGTTGTTTGAGTGTGTACGCATAACACATATAACATAAAATCAAAAATAGAGCTGCTGTCAGGATTGGCCAGGTGGTCAAGAAAGGGCCAAGCTCAACTTTGATTCCAGGTCAGGATCAGTTTGCCCGTAACGTCACAATTAGCAGTGAGCCCGCCATTTCCCTGGATCTCAGTTTCCTTGTACATTCAATGTGAAAGGATTCGACTATGTGGTCTAAGTTTTCTTTCAGAGCTAAAATGTTCTGATTCTTCTTGAGAAATAAATCAAGTGGTGAGAAGCAGGAAAGAGGTCAGAGCAGAGGCCAGGAATGTGGTGATTACAGTTAGAGGTGGCTGGGGGCCTGGCAGGCCGGTACGAGGTTAGAAGTAAATAATGAGATCTCCAGGGATTTCAGGAAGGGGTTCAGGATCTAGGAACAGCGATAAATGTTCAGAAATGCCCCTAATCCTGATGTCTTTGAAGTTCCTGCCAAACGAGGGCATGTTCAGAAGACTGTGAAAAAAGGCACAGTGTCTGCCCAAGTTGACATGAGTTCAGGGGACAGTTGTCACCAGAGTATGTGGCACCTCACTCACTTCGGAGAAGGCAGCAATTTGAGATTTGGATTTTCTTAATAAACTTTTTAAAATTTCAGAATAGTTTCAGATTTACATAAAAATGACAAAGACGGTACAGATATTTCCTGCATACCTCCACTTGGATTCTTCTGTTAACATCATACATTATTATGGCATATTTGCCACAATTAATGATCCAATGTCAATACATGATTATTACTACTAATTTAAAACCATTCTTTATTCAAATTTCCGTAGCTTTTATCTATTTTCCTTTTTCTGTTCTAGGACCCCATGTAGGAGACCAGGTTACACTTAGTCCTTTTTGGCTCCTTCTGGCTACGACAGTTTCTCAGACTTTCCTTGTGTTTTGAAGACCTTGACAGCTTTGAGGAGTGCTGGTCAAGTAATCTGCAGACTGTCCCTCACTCAGGGTTTGTCTAATGTTTTGTTTTTCTTTTTTGTTGTTGTTGTTGCTTTTGTTTTTTGTGCTCAGATAAAGGACATATCATTTTCTAAACTGACAAGAATAGATACTACAAACGGCCAGAGGCCAAGAAGTGATTTCATGTTTTTCTAGTGGTTGGAGCAGGGTTACAGGCTTTGGAGAGGAGACCACAGAGGAACAGTGCCATTCGCATCACATCAGGTCAAAAATACATACCATCAACATGATTACCACTGTTGATGCTAACCTTGCTATTAACTGAAGTGAGATTTGTCAGATTTCCCCACTGTAAAGTGACTCTTTTTCCCCTTTTCATACTGTCATCTTTGAAAGGAAGTCACTATGTCATAGCCCACTTGTATAGGTGGGGAGTTAGACACTTCTCCTTGAAGGAGAATTATCTGTGAAAATTATTGGCACAAAAGACTCATCTCTCTCACACATTTATTCACTCATTCATATTAATATAGACTTACAAAGATTTATTTTATACTTTGAATTATAATCCAAAGCTACTTTATTTTCTTGGTCAAATTGTTTCAGCTTCAGCCATGGACAGCTCTTGCAGTTAGCTACTGTGTCCCATGGGCTTACCACCATCCTTCTGGGGTTCAGCTTTAGTTTAGATTTGTTTTGTTAACAAATTCCAGATTTTCTGGGATTTGGGTTTTGACAAATGTGGCTCACCTGGGACAATTCAGTCCTTTGCCTAAGTCTTTTGTTCTGGTCAACTTCAGAATCATCTAATGATTACATGTAGCTATTTTCAGATTTCACATAGATAAACAGGGAGCAGTATATGAGATTGTTTCCTAATTACCTTGGCCCCAGGGCTGTGTTTTGACTATGTATCATACATTCCTGTAGTCTTAAAGAGATATCTCTTTTCAGCTCAGGGAATGATTTTCTTTCATGCATTTGATAAAGGCATTCCTACGTTTTCTTTGTTTTTTCTTTTTCTGTAACTCTTAATAGTTGATTAGCCTTCTTGATCTTCTTGAGCTTCAAATTTTTTGGGTTTTTTTTTTCATTTTCTTGTCTTTTTATGTTATGCTCAAAGAGATTTCCATACCTTTATCTTCCCACCACTATATATATGTATATATATATATATATATATATATACACACACACACACACACACACACACACACACACAATTTGTTCCTGTCTCATGGCATTCAGTTCTTGTTTCTTTTATAAAAGTTATCTCTTTAAATCTTTCTAAGGATACTAATTAGCTTTTAAAAGTCCTCTTCATTACTTGTTTTTATTTTATTTTATTTTTTTTTAATTTACATCCAAATTAGTTAGCATATAGTGCAACAATGATTTCAGGAGTAGATTCCTTAATGCCCCTTACCCATTTAGCCCATGCCCCCTCCCACAACCCCTCCCCTCTGTTTGTTCTCCATATTTAAGGGTCTCTTATGTTTTGTCCCCCTCCTTGTTTTTATATTACTTTTGCTTCCCTTCCCGTATGTTCATCTGTTTTGTCTCTTAAAGTCTTCATACGAGTGAAGTCATGTGACATTTGTCTTTCTCTGACTAATTTTGCTTAGCATAATACCCTCCAGTTCCATCCACATAGTTGCAAATGACAAGATTTCATTATATTCCAGTGTGTGTGTGTGTGTGTGTGTGTATGTGTGTGTACGTGTGTGTACATCTTTTTTATCCATTCATCCACTGATAGACATTTGGGCTCTTTCCACAGTTTGGCTATTGTTGATAGTGCTACTATAGACATTGGGGTGCATATGTCCCTTCAAAACAGCACACCTCTATCCCTTAGATAAATATCCAGTAGTGCAATTTCTGGGTTGTAGGGTAGTTCTATTTTTAGTTTTTTGAGGAACCTCCATACTGTTTTCCAGAATGGCTGCACCAGCTTGCACTCCCACCAATAGTGCAAAAGAGATCCTCTTTCTCCACGTCCTCACCAACATCTGTTGTTGCTTGAGTTGTTAATGTAAGCCATTCTGACAGGTGTAAGGTGGTATCTCATTGTGGCTTTGATTTGTATTTCCCTGATGATGAGTGCTGTTGAGCATTTTTTCATGTGTCGGTTGACCATCTGGATGTCTTCTTTGGAGAAGTGTCTATTCATGTCTTTTGCCCATTTCTTCACTGGATTATTTGTTTTTTGGGTGTTGAGTTTGATAAGTTCTTTATAGATTTTGGATACTAACCCTTTATCTGATATGTCATTTGCAAATATCTTCTCCCATTCTGTCGGTTGCCTTTTAGTTTTGCTGATTGTTTCCTTCACTGTGCAGAAGCTTTGTATTTTGATGAGATCCCAGTAGTTCATTTTTGTCTTCATTACTTGTTTTTTACAGGGTTTTGGGAAGGGGCAGATTTAATGTAATTTATTTTACCATTAATTACCCCTTCACACGTCCCACTCATATTGTAGATGTGGTAATAGGAAGAATACCTAAAACTCTTGGAATGTGGACAGGGCTTTCCACCTTCAGACTTAATTTCATGCTTCAGAAGTAGATCTTATGAGGTGGAATCTCCAGATCTGAGCCCTAGAACCTCTCCTAGCTGTCCTAATTTTTTCCAGAGTGTCAATCCAATTCCTTTAGAGAAGAATTGTCAAATATATCATACTGGGGTAATTGTTTAGTATGGGCAGAGGTAAGTGTAAAATATTGACAAGGCTCTAGTCAGCACGTTTTCATCCCAAGTCATAATTTCCACACTGTGTTCTCTGTTTAATTGGTGGTGTCTGCATCTCCAGCAACAGACACTCTGCACACCAGGAGAAGTTTCTGTCAGTGGCACTCCTATCTGTGTGGACTTGCCATGTAGGTCGTTTACTTCAAGTGCTTGAATTTGTCTGCCAGATAAATGCCTAGAAATTGAACTGTTAGTACAATGTACACATGAATTTGTAATTCTGAAAGGTAGTGATAGTTTTGCCTACGGGGGGGGGGGGGGGGGGGGGCTCCAGTCTACATTCCCACAGGCAAAAAGAATGAGCTTCTCCAAAATATTTGTGTCATCAAAGTTTTGGAATTTTGCTAGTCTTATGAACAAAAATGATACTTCAGTGTCATCTCATTTGCATTAATCTTACATGAATGAGGCTGAGCATCTTTTATTTATTTATGAGCTATCTGTATTCTATTTCTTGAACTACTCAATTATTTGGCTAAGTACATTGTTGATCCTTTTTCTTATTGAATTATAGAAACTCTTTATATATTAGGGAGATTAATGTTTTGACTATGTCATAAATACAAATATTTTTAACCATGCTGCAGTTCATCTTTTGACAGAATTTATAAATATTCCCAAGAAAATGTTCTTAGTGTTCATATAATAAGATATATCCATTTCATTAATGGCTTTTGGGATGTGTTTTTGTTAGAAGAAACTGGTCTTCTCTAGAATAATAAAAGTATTGTCCCATATAGCTTCTAATACATTTTATAGTTTCTTATTTTTATATTTAAGTCTTCAGTTCATTTAAAGTGCATCCTTGAAGGGCACCTGGGCTCCAGTCAGTGGAGCATGCAACTCTTGATCTCCAGGTTATGAGTTTGAGGCCCACACTGGGGGTAGAGATTACTTAAAAATGAATTTTTTTTGAGAGAGAGAGAGAGAGAGAGAGAGCACACATGAGTAGGTTAGGGCAAAGGAATGGAGAGGGAGAGATAGAATCTTAAACAGGCTCCGTGCTCAGCACAGAGCCCAACATGGGGCTCGATCCCACCACCATGTGATCATGACCTGAGCTGAAATTAAGAATCAGAGGCTTAACCAACTGAGCCACCCAGGTACCAAATAAAATCTGTTTAAAAAAAGTATCCTCGAGCTTAGAGTGAGTTATCTAGTGCAGACCGTAAGACTCTTTTACAATATTTGATGCCTTTCCTTCCCCACCCTCTTGACTTGACTATGTGACCTGCTTTGGCCAATGAAATATGAGCTGAAATAACATTTGTTGCTTCTGGTTAGAAACTTTAAGAGGTGGTGCATCCTTTACTCTGTTGTTTCTCTTTTTTCCAGCAAGGCAACCAACAGTGTTATGACATAGAGGCTGGGATTCCAGAGTGACAGTAACGATGACTGCTGAAGAGTGCAGATCTGCCCACAAACAATAAAGAAAACTTTGTTAGATTAAATTAAGCCACTGAGATTTTAGGATTCCTTTTACTCAACATTACCTAAACTTTATTTTTTTTAATTTTTAATTTCTTTTTAAAGTAGGCTTCATGTCCAGCGCTGAGCCCAATGCAGGGCTTGAATATACCACCCTGAGATCAAGACCTGAGCCAAAATCAAGAGTCAGATGCTTAACCAACTGAGCCACCCAGATCCCCTTAGACTTTATCTCTGACAAAGAATTTAACTTCATTTTTTTCCAGATGCCTGTCCCATCATCATATCCCAGATTGTTAAATATTCTGTCTTTCATCCTTCATCATATGTAACATTTGAATCAGGCTTAATTTCTATAAGGTTGGGGTTGTTTTGTTTTGTTTTGTTTTCTGTTTTCTTTATTGTCCCTTGATCTGTCCAGTCATACAAAAATACCATACTATCTTTATTTAGGTGGTTTTATAGTATCTTTTTTATGTCTTCTAAGAGTAATTCCTGCTCGTTGCCCTTCTATTTCAGAGTTTTCCTTAGTCTTCTTAAAAAACATTTTTCAGCATGCATTTTCATATCTTTCCCAGAGTTACACATCTATGACTAAATATGTCAGTTTGAACATTTATCCTTTGACTCCAGATAGTACAAGTAAGATAGCTATTTTTCCTCAGTTTCATTCTTTTTTGCACTTCTGACAGTTGTGTCATTTCTACATTACCAGGTTATTGAGCAGCCACATTTGTTTCCTCTTGGTTGTATTGTTAGGTGTGTATGCTGTGCTTACTGAAGTCCTTTTACTATAGTTTCTCTGTGGGTCTTTTGGGTGGCTAAAGAGCATCTTCTTGCAGCCTCCTCAGATGAGCTCATAGGAACTTTGCTCAAGTTCAAAAGTATTTGCCTGTCATACCTATACCTGAAGGACATTTTGACCGAGCATCAAATCCTCAGCTTACTCCATGTCTCTTTGGATGTCTTTGTCGTGTTGCAAAATATGCTATGGAAAAGAGCAAAATAAGGTTGATTTGCCCTCCCACGTATTATTTTGCCCTGCTGCATTAAAATTTCTTTCTTTATCCTTGAGCTCCAAGGGTTTTATAAGAAAATGACTTGGGCTGATTGGGCTAAATATAACTTGGGACTTGGCATACCCTTTAAATAGAAATTCAAGTTGCCTATTAATTCAGGGGGAAAACTTAATGTATTACATATTTAAACACATCTTTCAGCTCTGTTATTTTGGTTCTTTTCTTCAGCAACTCACATGTTGAGTCTCTTTGGCCGATCACCTATATTGATCTTTCTAATCTTTTTTATTCTGATAAAATTTCAAGCATATAGAAAAGTTGCAAGAAGAGTAGAAGGTACTAATTTTCTCTTTATCCAGATGCACCCATTGTTTATATTTTGCTCCATTTACATATGATGTATATATGTTCCTTCTCTGTCTCTCTCTCCATACACACACACACACACACACACACACACACACACACACACATTTTTTTAGCCAATTGAAAGTAAGTTGTAGACATTACACCGTTTTGCCCTAAATAGATCAGTATATGTCCTAACAACAAAGCTATTCTTTTACACAATCACAGAACAATGGCCAGATTCAGAAAATTTAATATTCATACAACTCTATTATCTAATAACCAGTCTTTATTCAAATTTCATCCATTGTCGCAATAATGTCTGCCATGGCATCTCCCCCACCCAGCCCAAGATTTAATAAAGGGTCACACATTATACTTAATTATGATATCTCTTTAGTCCCTTTTTAACCTGAAGCATTCTTTACACTTTGTTTTCTTTAATGACTGACGGGTTATTTTGGGACTATCACTCAATGTGTGTAATTGGATGGTTTATCATGATTAGTTGTAGTTCTGTGTTTTTGACAGAAACACCACAGAAGTGGTGCTGGGATCTCAGTGAGTCATAACAAGAGGTATTTGATCTTGATTTGTCTCAAAGTTAACTTTGATCCCTTGAGGGATGTTTGAGACATTTCTCTGCTTTAAAGCTATGATTTTCCCCCTTTGTAACTAATAAATATCTTATGGGGAGACACTTGGCTGGAGACAGGGTGTTCACACAGTCTCACTCTTTCACCCACAGGTTTTGAATCAACCACCCTCAGACAGTGATTTCCTAACTCCATCATTCCTTCTACTTTTCTCATTGGTTTTCACAGTAAGGGGAGCTTTTCTTCTCATTCATTCATTCATTCATATCAGTAATAACTGATTGATTCTCATTTTATCCAAGAAGTTAAAAATTCCCTTCTGTCATAATTTATTTTGATGCTTACCTTGTCCTAGAGCCAACCAGCTGGAACACCTTTTAAGCTGGCTCTTGGGACCTTTTGGTGAGATGCCATCATTCTTTGATTACTTTCTTACTTCCCAACACAAAAGGATGTTCTCTGACTCATCTTACACTCTCCTTGCCACAAACCCTAGAATCGACCATTTCTCCAAGGAAACCATTTCTCTGAGCCATTTCATTAGAGAATGGTATTTAGATCTCAAAATCCTAGTGCTGATGCGTACTGAGACATATTGCTCCCAGGCCTCTTTAGCAAGGAGAATTGGAAATATGTGGATGGATTGATGTGTGTGTGTGTGTGTGTGTGTGTGTGTAATCATAAGATTATACAGATACCTCCAATTGCATTGCATATCACAGGGTTCCCTTTAGTCCCCACCTTCTTCATGCTTGTAACCCAATTCACCAACAGGAGAGGAGAAACTCAAAGCCAATTTGCCCTAATATATTTACTTATTTGCTCAATTCTAATATGCCCAGAAGTAGTTTCAGAATTACTAACCCACAGGACTGTGAAAAAACAAAGCTACTAATTTAGAATTCAATATGTATGCACATATTATTTTTATCTTTAGTCTGCAGTAGATAGTCAAAACACTATCCAACACCAATCATTTAGGCTAGTTTCTCAGTTACACGTTCTCTAATATTTTTAAGACTTTCGCCCCATTTTCTTGTGAACATTCTCACTTCTACTCTCCATGTCGTTTAATTTTTTTTTTTATTCACGTTTGGACCCCATCCAGTTCCATCTTCATTTTGGTGATGCGTGGTCCTTTTCTCACATTCCTATCTTGCATTCCTCCAGCCTGTGTTCCACACCCACTCCATTTTCCATGTCTTTCCTGAGTTATTGCATTTCTGCCTCATCGTATACCTTTTAAAATGTGATTTATTTTAAGTTTATGAAAATGTTATTTTTTTACAATTTTCATCTCTACGATTGCAATAATTTTCTGGAGAATTCCCTTCCTCTGTTGGTAATCTTTGCTGCTCATTTCTTCCTTTTCATGTCTAGCCTCTTTGTTTCGATGGACATTATGTGTAAGAGGTTCTAGTTCCTTCTCTATTACACCATTCATATGACTGGGCAGTTTGAAGCCAGCCTATCTGCAAGAGATTTTTGTAGGAAGACAGAAGGTGATATAAGTTTCCAAACTGGCTGGTTTCCACAAAGCACATGCTCCCTGTTCCTCAAGCCTCTTCATGCAACAGCTTCCTGCAGAACTGCTGCTTCTGTGCTCTTCCACATGCAGAAAAATTCCTCCACTTCCTCACTTTATGGTGCCACCTTATCCGTCCACTCTTTTTTCCATAATTTTACATTTCTCAAACTTTACTTTTATTAGCCCTTTTGAAGATCTGCTATCATTGGGTTCTGCTGTTGGGACTTTTCACAAAATGTTGTTACATCTTCTATAGGTCTGGTCTCGTGAAAATCAGACTTCTTAAGACCCTGACCTCTAATTTTTACAGCTGCTTACTGCCAAAAGCTCACAGCTACTTTCTGAACACACTGGCTGGAATGTATTCAATAGATTTCTTTCCGACAGTGCCCAGTATATTTTTTATGAATATAAGTGTTCTAGATTTTCTTAGCCTAGTTACCCAGAGAGCAGAGCCTAAGGCATAAGCTTTTATGGAACTGCTTTATTAGGAAATGCAATCCCATGGCTCAAGAGTGAGAGAAAAAGAGAAGAAGGTAGGGGATGAGGAAGAGCTATCCTCCACTTCACAAAGAGCAGTGAATACCTAACTGTGCATTTGTCCATTACTGTCTTCCAAGAGGCTCTTTATGCAGCTATATCTTATTATAGTCTGTCCAAGGAAAGAAGAGGAAAAAAGTAATCCACTAGCTCCTGTGTCCCATTCACCAAATGTTTCCTCCACAGTGTTTATCTTCTTATAATTCTAAGTTGCACCTGCTTGGGCACAAGCTGAGACCACAATTCTTACACCTCAGAGTCAACAGGGAAGCCCAGGAAGAGCTGCAGCAGGGCAAGTAGAAGTCACTACCAGATGATGGTCACTGGAAGTTATTTGCTATGACTTAGCTTGGCTGTACATTCTGATTCACCAGACATTGTTCCAGTTTAAGTGCATGGTCACAGCATAATCATTAAAAGCACTTCCTTTTACTTTAAATATCATTTTGGATTGAATACAAATGATATATTTATGTGGCAAGACCCAGGACAACTGGCCAAAATCCCTGGAGACAGGTGAGTCTGAGAAGATCTGGAATAGCATAAAAGAGGTACCTGATATGCAGTCTGGAACATTTTTCTGGATATTTCCTACCTTCAAGTATGATATCTAATCAGATATGCTCTAAGAGGATGAGAATAGCTTTTTTATTTTCTGGGCATCTCACTTCACCTTTTGTCTGTTAATATCTCTAGATAGTCATATAAATAGAACAAAATGCATTGGAGGGAGGGGGTGCAAATAGAGCTAATCTGATACCCCAGAAGAAGGTGATAAGATGTGTGTACAGATAAGGTGTCCAGTATGACTTTAGAAATATAAGTGTGTGGAGAGTATATTATTCAACCTAAAGATAATCAATTTTCAGTATCATTTTAATGGTGATATGCATTGATTGTGTTTAATTAACTGGTCCATAATGTATTAAAAGTTTCTGCTCAAACTTCCAGAAAATGCAAATGTAATTTGGAAATTGTGACTGGGTGCTAAATCTAGAAAGAGTGTTATCAAGTAAAATTTATCTTCCTAAATAATCTCTAAATATTTTCAAACAACCCAGACATAGTAAGCAATATACTGTTTTGTTCATTGTAATTTTGGCTTCAAAGGTAAAATTTAATTGGATATATTGAAAATCCCAGTGAAACCCCAGGCGTAAAGCAATCCATTTTAATTATGAAATGTTCAGAGCATATCATGCAAGCTGTGGTCGGCAAGCATCTGAAAGGTAGATCCTGACTTGTTCCAATATGCAAATCATAAAGCGAGGGGCAAGATTTTTCAAAATATTTTCTCTCCCACAGACTTGAATTTGCATTTAAAAGCACAAGAATAAATTTATGAAATATTCGGTCACAACACCAGCAAGGAAAAAAACATTAGCTATTAACTGCCAAACAACTCTTTGCTAAGGCACAAAAGAGTCAGGATAGGTGGACCATGGAGGCACTTAATCAATGAAATCAGCAGTTCAAAAAATTGGGATATGAGTTTAAAAGAAAATGATCATAGGTAAAATTTTGGAGGTAAAAACTATGAGAAGAATCTGTGCTTCCTTAATCTAAAATAAGGGTACACAAGTTTCTTAATTTTGAGACACCATCAAATGGAAGCTGCATCATAGATTAAATAACAAGTATTTGGAGAAACAAAAAAGTGCATATGTTTGGTTTCTGTGTGCTTTTTTTTAAAGCTAAACAAATATAGCATACATATCACATACTAATTTATCATTCTTCTCCTTCTGTTATTACAAAAGGCTTCTTAACTGAGAAATTAAAGATTGTTCTATGAGCACCTGGGTGGCTCAGTCGGGTAAGTTACTGACTTCAGCTCAGGTCATGATCTCCCACTTTGTGGGTTAGGGCCCTGCATCAGACTCTGTGCTGATAGTTGGGAGCCTGGAATCTGTTTCGGATTCTGTGTCTCCCTCTCTCTCTCTCTCTCTCTCTCTCTCTCTCTGCCCATTCCTGGCTCTCACTGTCTTCTCTCTCTCTCAAAAATAAATAAACATTAAAAATTTTTTTTAAAAAGATAAAAGATTGGTCTAATAAAATTTTTGGCCCCTCAACCTTCCTGAATAACATTAAGGAGACACATTGTCTTTCAGAGTCCATAATTGTTTGTATTCTTGACATATTTAGCAGCTTTAGGATCAACAGCATAGTTTTGAAACTTTTTAGATAATATTAGGGTTGTGACTCTATTTCCTATGATTAAATGTATAGCTTAATTTTGAGTAGAATCTTATTTTGTTGAAAGTTAAACAGTTCCTCTTGAAAGTCAGGCAGATATCTTACAAATAAATATTCACTCAATGACAGAGATATCAATTAAGTATACCAGTCACTCCAAGCTCCCATTATGAGAGTTTTGGTAATTTCTACTACCTTTGATTATATTGCCTGCAATTTGACAAGCATTTGTTTTTGGCATACAAAAAAAATGGTTGTATTCTTACAGTGCCTGGGTGGAGCCGTCAGTTAAGTGTCGGACTCTTGATCTCTGCTCAGGTCACGATCTCCCGGTTTGTGAGTTTGAACCCCTCATGGGGCTCTGTGCTGACAGTGTGGAGTCTGCTTGGAATTCTCACTCTTCCTCTCTCTCTGCCCCTGTCCCACTCACTCTCGTGCTCTATAACTAAGTAAAACTGCTCAGATAGGAACGTCGGAGACTGAGTATGCAAACAATGGCCAGACCGTGCATGACAATAGAACCCCGATCCAAAATCTGTAGCAACCACCTGCAAGGCCAAACCTCAATATCTGTGGCAATTGGCACAGGATTCCAGGAGTTGGTCAAGAATGACTGAAAGCTTCTCTACATTTTGTGTTTGTTTCCAACTCAAAACCAACCATGAAAAGCCAAACATGCTCCCAAAACTATCGCGTAAGTTGTCCCACTTCAAGTGACCCCTCCTCCAACTTCCCCATGCCAACAAACTCCAAATGGGACACACTTGAAGCCTTCTATTTTATTCCATGATAAAGTTTTCCCACTCCTCAGCCAGCCTTTGAGCCTGCCAAAATACAAGTAATGGTGTCTGATCCCAGCTATGAATAAATAGCCCCTGTTTCTTTTTATGTAGTGACCTTTGTATATTTCTGTAAGAAAAAAAAAAGATTAGGAGTTAAGATGATAAATATCTATAAAATCAAGAAAGATATGCTTAGGGCAAGTACAGATGTAATCAACAAATTTTGTCCTTGAGAAGGACAAAATAAGTTACTTGTTGTCATCTAAACACTAAGTTCCCTATGAAAATAGTAACAAAGTAAACATATCAGATAGCTGAAAAAGAACCCATCTAGGAAATTATTCATAAAATTGATATTGCTATATATAATATTACCTCTATTTCTTCCAACATCAGGCTGTCAAGCAAATTTCACCAAGAGACCAGTAAGTAATTAAATCCACAGTGAGATGCAGAGATATTTGAAGGTCAAGAGTAATCCGAATCCTACTTCTTCTGTGGAGCTGTTCTGCATCTTTTAAGCATACCCAGGGCTCTACCCACCATCACACATTGTTCTCATAGATTATAGTCACCCATGAACTTCAACTTAATGCATAATTGAGTAACAACTGTCCCTGGTTTTGCTCATGTTTCATGAGTTAAGTCAGCTCCCTGAAGCAAATGTTAATTTTCCCTCATTCTTTTTTAAGTTTATTTATTTATTTTTAAGCGAGAGAGAGAGCATGAGTGAAGGAGGTGCAGAGAGAGAGGGAGAGAGAGAATCCCAAGCAGGCTCCACACTGTCAGTGCGGAGCCCAATGTGGGGCTTGAACTCAAGAACTGTGAGATCATGACCTGAGTCGACATCAAGAGTCAGACACTTAACTCACTGAGCCACCCAGGTGCCCCGCAAATGTTAATTTTCTGAGGGAAGGAGCACAGAGTGTGCATTTCCTAGATGACCTATGGTAGTAACAACACAGTTGGACTGCCCATTGAGGTTGACTTCATGAGGAACCACTGTCAAACATCCTCACAGAGTACCTATGATCTCATCTACCATAGCACTTCCCATAGTGTGTCATAGTTAATTGTTCTCTTACCTGAGTCCACCTCTTAACTGGAGACTTGAGGGCAATGACTTGTTTGTTTGTGTGGTGTTTTGTTGTTATTGTTGTTGATATTTAAATCCCCTGTACCTAGCTTGGTAGCTGGCTTAAAATAGGGCCTTAATATTGAATGTTTTGTTGCCTGTCAACTTCTATCTGAGAAAGAACTTGTATGAATCAGCAATGATCTGATGTTGGCAGTAGTTGCTAAATTTAATATACCAGGGTCAACAGAGTTTTCCATAAAGGGACAAATGGCAAATTTTAGGCTTGCAGGATATAAGGTCTCTGTGACAACTACTTAGTTCTAACTCTGTCAGACAAAGCAGCCCTAAACAACAGTAAACAACCAGGAATGGCCATGTTAATACCACTGTCTTCACAAAAGCAGGCAGGGAACTGGATGTGGCCGGAGACCCACAATATGCCTAACTTTGCCACAAAATGCCAATGCTTCAAAAAGAGGTGGGAATTAGAAACATCCAATAAATCTAAGCAATACTTCCTAAGAGCCATAGGTGCAGCCTCTGGACCAGTCTCAAAAGTGATGTGGTTTGCTGCTTTACATTCATCATGGAAGCAAATGTTAAATTTCAGTCAGAGGTTAGTCAAGACAAAAGTGGGCTGTGGGGGAAGAACCCTGTCCGGGAGGCATGGAGTCTACCCTCAGTCATCAGTCTTCATAATAACACCATTCATGGAGAGATTACATACCATGAGCCAAACATTTAACAGACATCATCTTGTTTAATCCACAAAGAACACTACAGAGTAGGCGTCACTGTTTCTGTTTTATACCTAAAGAAAGAGTGATGGAAGTTACTCAGATGTTTTATTGGAGAACCCAAGGCTTGTGTGAGAAAAAGGCAATTTCAAGTCCGGGTCTGCCCACCTGCAGACAGAGTGTGTTCTCCAGACTCTGTAGCTGGGGGTGGGGGACGGGGGTGGGGGGAATGGGAGGATGGGGGTCAGAGGAATGGGAGGATGGAGAGGGGGGAGGGTTGGAAACCAATGTCATTGGAGGTGTGTCGTGTGTATTTTATAACAATGACCTGTAGTAACCAAAGAATCGTAACTGCTATTCAAAAGATGACGCCGACATTCTTTTAACTCTGAAATCAGTCACCCAAAGATTAGGAAAACACAAAAACAAAAAACACAAACAAAAAACAACACCACAACCCTGTCTGATGGAATTAAACAGCTTGGATTAACAATTGTATTGAAGTTACATTCATTATCTAAGCAAAATGCAACAAATTGCACATTTTTGAAGAAAGAAGTCTTTGTGTTAAAACTGCTAGTATTTCAAAAGTACAAAATACAGCTTTTCCATAATACAACGGACTATTTTCATTTGAACACATTGTAGATGTATACAAAAGTTCTGGTTTTCGGGTTCTCACTAACATGAAATTGAATTCTTAAAATGGAACATTGATCTATAATTTTCATACAACTTGCTAGATGCTCTACATCTGACAAGTTTTCTTATCTCTCCTTTCTTATCCACAGTCTTCCTCTATATAGATTTCATTAAAAAGAAGCATAAGGATTTTGGGGGGCAGGAATCATGAAAAACAGGCCTGTAATATAACTGGCTCAAAACATGCTCTAAAAAGACTGTAAGAGTTGATTTGTTCTCTCCACTGGCTTTTGACCTAAACTCATTAGTTGCCATCTTTCAAAGGATGCAAACTTTACAGAGGCATTGCAGAAATAATGACTAAATATTTAGGTATACCGATGGAATTTTTCTTTTTGAGATGCTAATAAAAAGGTCCTTTGTTTTGTTGGTTTCCTGAGTTTTAAACAGCCTCACAAACACACAGACAACAATAGTTTGAACAGATTCCTTGCTGAGGTTGAAAAGCTGCGTTGCCCTCACCCTCAGGCTTAGAAAGTCTTTTCACTGACTCTGCCCCTGCCTCTGCCCCCATGGACGTGCCTCCTCCACTAGGGCATCTCAAAATCTTCCTGCACTTCAAAGATCTCCTTGCCCTGTTAGCCTATCCTGGAGCCTTCAAGAAATTCTTACCTAAGGTGTTTTTCCTCTCCTTCTACAAAGGGTTTAAAAAGTCAACATCTTTAAAAAAAACAAGCAATTTAACATTCAGGTTATTTTGAAGCCTCCACAATCAAAGGCTGCACAAGTGAAGGCTCTGCTAGCACACTCACCCACGTGGTCCATATGTTATATTTTGGATAGGCAAGATGTTAAACATGAGCTTTAATAAATGCAGTGAGGCTAAATGAAGTCAGGAATCGTGATATTTGCATATACTGTTTAACCATGATTTTGCTTGTACCAAATGAAGAGAGACAACCTTGAGCATGAGAGGGGGGTATAAAAGTCATTGCCTACTTGGTTTTTACCAATTTGTGGGCATGTAATCTAAATTTCAATTCTATCATCTGACTTCTGGTCTTGTTTTCTTCT
Organism: Prionailurus viverrinus; assembly: GCF_022837055.1. NCBI lineage: Eukaryota > Metazoa > Chordata > Mammalia > Carnivora > Felidae > Prionailurus > Prionailurus viverrinus. Next base: position 54,120,607 of record NC_062563.1, read on the forward strand.
TCATTTAGCTTTTTACTCATCTCTTTTTTCTCTTCCATCACAAACTCATATCATGGCTCAAATATAGAGAGAAGAAGCAGGGAATTATATTCCTGGATGCTAGCTCTCAGCTATGTTTGGAGATATGGTGAGGCTGCTGTGGATCTGACTTGCTTGGACTCATGATTTGTATGATGCAAGTTGCCATCCAGATGACTGTTGTGGTTGGGTCTGCAATTCAAGAATACTAATATGATTATGTAGCGAAAGGAAAAGCTAAGGAGGAATATATCTTTGTTATTTGATTTCCAGCATATTCACAAACAGCTTCCGACACTGACAAAAGAGTGACATGTAGGCCTTCTTCTCGTCAAGTAATACCAAACATCTGGATGAAGACTGAAAAAGAGGAATCAAGAAAATTGCCTATCTTTGAATAGTCATGAAGCAAAACACTCAGATCTTCGGGAACATCATACACAAACTTTTGATAAATGCATCCCTCTTCAAAACTAAAATCCTTGAAAACCGCCTTGGGTTTCTTACATGTGAATCATAGTGTCTTATCCCAGAATGACACAAAGCTAGAAATGGGAGAGCACTGGAGAGGAGGTTCTAGAGGCTGGCAGAGAAGGCAAGAGGTAGTTCATAAGTAATGGAATATGGTGGGGGTGCCTGGGTGGTTCAGTTGGTTAAGCATCCAGCTTAGGCTCAGGTCATGATCTCACAGTCGTGAGTTCAGCCCCTGGGTCAGGCTCTGCACTGACAGCGTGGAGTCTGCTTCGGATCCTCTTCCTTTCTCTCTCTGCCCCTCCCCTACTCACGTGTACCCTTTCTCTCAAAATTAAAATAAACATTAAAAAAAAGAAAAAAGAAATGGGATACGGTACATGGCCAGAGAGACTCACAGCTGAGCTTGATTGAGGGTTCGCTCTACCAGGCATGTACACATGACCTCATGTAAGCCTCAAAACAACCCCAGGATGTCATCTGTGCTGCCACTATTCTGCTACTAACGCGACTAATAATCCTAGTGATGACTTACTGAGTGATCAATCATTATATATCAAGAACTGTGCTAAGCACTTCATATTTACATTTACTAACTTGGAACTCACAACAACCTATTAAATCAGTCCCTTTTCATAGATCAGGTAATTGAGAACCTCGGAGGTCAACTTACCTAATCAATGTGCCTAGGGAAGCCACAATCTGTGTGAAGGGGGTGGTCCTAGAGAGGACTACAGTGTGCAACATTTCCTCATGCCTCTGCAAAGCTGGGACTGTCTCAGTCTACAGCGTTTTATTGAGAAATCCCTTCTCATCCACTCAATAAATGATTATTATGAATAGCTGTCCTTTGTGGAATGCTCACTGTGTAAGACACTGTTCTAAGTGCTGTACCTGCATTCCATCTCTATATTTTATTATCTTTTTGTCTTAGAAATCTGAAATCCAGAGAGTTAACTAATCTCCCCAACTCAACAGATACTAAAAAGAGGAGACCAGAGCCATACTCTGAGACTGAAGTTCTGTGTTAAATACTGCAGTGAGCCTCACCCATGTGAGATTTTTGGCCACGTGCCATGGCAATGCCTGGATCAGAGGTTGGCTATGCTCTGATAAAAGGCCAGAGTCCTTGTCAGAGACAAGCTAAAGGTCAATTGAAGAAGACATACATAAACCAATAATCAAAATATCTTTAAAAAGTTGTTTCAATTAAATGGAAATACACCAGAAAGTACCTTATATAGGACATGGCACTTGACCTGTCAATCAAGGGATACATGAGAAGTTAACTAGCAGAATGATACTGGGCTACATACTAAAAGGACTCTGGTCGAACCTGAGCAGGCACCTTGCTGCATGGAGCTTCTAATGACATCACAGCTGTGAGAGAGTTACTTAACATGCAAATGATATTTCACTATACAGCCAGAATCCTTTGCATGGACTTGCATCACATCAGGACCTGGAATGTCCCTTCCTCAATCCCTGCACCTTTCATCCCACCCACCCTCAATTTCTACATAGCTTTAATACTCAGTATTCCTGGGCAGATTTAAGTCACATTTCCTTTCAGGCAGGGCTCATGCCACTCTGTTATGATTGTTTCCTTCCTTCTCTATCCCCTTCACTGGATTGTACACTCATATTTTCATTGCCAAAGTCCCTAGCTCTCCCTCATTCCAGGGGAAACTTTGGTTTGGAATGGAGTCCATCTTCCTTCATGCTCAGAGAATTAAACTTGCTCCAAAACATTTAACTAGTAAGAGTCAGGGCTAGGATTTAGGTCCTTAGGTCTCTGGCTTAGCTTTCTCTTCATTGTAACATCCTGCCCCCAAATCAAGCAGAGACTGCTTAACTGCTGACCCATGAATACAGAGCTAATAAGTTGAAGAATTCAAACTCCTGCTCGAGTCTTTTGAGTACAGATGTAATAATCTTCACAGAAAATCAGCAAGGATTTCTTGGCAAAAAGTTAAGGTTATATATCAAAATTACAGTTGTGGTGGCATGATGTGGCAATGTGAGGGAAGTGGTGACATTATTAGTAATCAAACTAAGAACCAGCTTGGTGATGGAAATCAAGGCATTATATGAGTGACTGCCCCAGAAACCAAAGATCCATGCCAGATCCTCACACTTGACTCTGCCTTCAAGCCTCCACCTTCTACATTAGCCTTGGCTAGTCTTTTCCTAAGCTAGCAAAGCTCTTCTCCCTCTTAAAATCCCTACAGAGGCGACTTAAGATCTCAGCGCCAGAGAAGGAAAAGGAGCTTCCAGGTTCTGGTCCAACATGTAAAGAGCTTGAAAGTTATCCCTCCCATTCACACAACAAAGATATATGAACTGAAAATCAACGACTGCTTTTAGATCAGCCTCTTGAAAAATGGAGAAATAGACAAGGAAATAGAGACTCACAGCTCCTGGAACCACAAACTGATAGGAAAACCTAAATTGTAATTGATGAATTGTTAGAGGCTCAGTGTTGACAAGCTTGAGAGATAAATGGGGAGGACCTGCATACATTTGTTAGTTTTCCTTCCAGGAACCTCATCAGACTCTCACAGTGAAGATTAAAGAAAAATCCCCTCCTTCTTCTGGCAGGGGAAAGGAAAAAAGGAATCTTTTCAAAGTACACCGAAAGCGTTGCAATCCTTAAGACTGGCCTCAAGAGAAACTATTTTACCAGAGCCTAAGTGATTTCAGTTTCACTAGAATTTAAGGGAAGGAAAATATCCAAATCCAGTCCCCTGTAGATTTTCTCTCCCCCTAACAGGGAAAGGATTCTGAAAAGCACTCATCATGAATGCCACAACCCATGGGCACACACAGACTCACTAAAATAATACTAAGACCTGATCATAGGTCTATAGAACACTTCCTCTTCCCTGGATACCTGCACTATATCTATAGGTATTGAGAGTTCAGATCCCATTTAGTTTGGCAAAGTGGCCTGCAGGGACCTTAAACTGACACAAGCTCTTCATGCAAATGCATGTCCCAGACAGTAGCCCACAGAGTCTCCAACAAAAATATAAGTCTTTGATGTGATTTTCCCAACAGCCCTTGTTATCAAAAGTCTCCCCCACCTCACGGGGCCTTCCTCTTGTATACCCTTTAGATAAGCCCCCAAGGGGCCTACCAAAACCCTATTCTTGGTTTGAATTGACTAGTCCAGCCTTAGTCTAGGAACCTGAAAGCACTCGGCCCATGAATCCTAATGAAGGTGTGCACTCCAGGTCATATTCCTCTGTCTGCACTCCACCTTGTCCTCCCCTGTAGCCCCTTGAATCATTCCCCATATTTCCACCAGAACCCGTGAGTAGTAAACTGCTCTATTTCAATGTTTCTTGGAGTTTGTTGTTGAGCTGCAGTCCACCAGCACCCAGTGCTCCACTTAACAAATGTTAATTTAACAAAGTCATAACAATAGTATAATAGTGATCACAGCTAAAAGAACTGCAAGCCTCAGATCCTATTTAAGAAAGTTTCTAGGAAAACAAAGACAACAGAGAAGACAAAAACAAGGGACACTTGAGGACTTTTTAGTCACTGACACCACAGCTAGAGCACAAAGCAAACACAATCAAACCCCTAGCTATGAAACGCAAACCTTCACACTAAAGGCCTATTATCTCAGTTCCTTCCACCCAACAGGCTGCTTCTCACATTCAACAAAAAGTTACAAAACATGTTATCAGGCAAAACTAGAGTTTGCAGAGACAGAGAAGACATCAGAACCAGTATGACGGAAATTTTGGAATTATAAGATTAAGAATCTAAAGTAACTATGATTGCTACTCTAAGAATCAAATGGAAAAAAGTGAACAACATGTGAGAACAGGTAAGTAATATATCTGCTACCTATAACAGATGAAAACTTCAGAATCAAAAGGAAATTGATAACACTAGAAGAGAAATAGAAAATGTCTTTAATAAGCTCATCAGTAGATCAGATACAGCTGAGAATCAGTGACCTTAAAGCTATATCAGTAGAAAATTTGCAAACTGAAAATTAAAGAGAAAAAAAGAATGAAATCAAGAAAACAAAATACAAACTGAGGAACAATTACAAGAGGAGTAGCATATGTATAATAGAAATATCAGAAGGAGGAGAAAGAAAAAAAATGTAGGAAATATTTGAATTAATAATGGCTGAAAATCATCCAAGAGCAATGACAGGCATTACACCACAGATCTAGGAAATTTAGAGAGCACCAAGCAGGATTTACACCTGGAAATATCATCTTCAAACTTTCAAAAAATCAAGGACAAAAAGAAAATCTTAAATGAATCTAGGGGGGGGATAATTCCAAACTCTAAAGAAACAAAGATGAGAATTACATTAGACTTCATTCAGAAACCATGCAAGCAAGAGGAGACAGAAGTTAAATATTCAAGGTGTTGGAAATATTCAAGGTGTTGGAAAATTCAAGGTGTTGGAACACAACTCTTGAGTTGTGTCTTCAAAAATATTATCCTTCAAAAATGAAAGAAAAATAAAGACTTTCACAAACAAACAAAAATAGAAGAAATTTGCCACCAGTAGAGCCAACTTGCAAGAAAAGTTAAAGTTCTTCATAGAGAAGGAAAATTATAAGGGTCAGAAACTTAGATATACATATATACAGAAAGAGAATTAGAGAAGGATTAAATGAAGGCTTCTATTTTTCTTGGCTTTGATTAATCTAACAAGTGTAGTGATTTGTTCAAAATAATAATAATAGCAACAATGTATCAAGTGATTACAGCTTATAGATGAATGAAATGAATGACACAATTGTCATACAGGATAGGAGACAGCAATTGAGAAGACTCAGCAATAAAGTACTTGCCCTAACTGTGAAGTGGTATATTGTTATTTGAAAGTGGATTTAGTTGTAAATGTATATAGCCCACTCTAGACAACCACTAACAATTTAAAAAAAGAACTATACTTGAAATGCAAAGAGAACAGAGAAAATGGAGTCAAATAAAATGCTCATTTAAAAATCAGACAGGGCAGGAAAACAGTGTAAGACAGAAGAAAAGAAGCAATTCTTTGAAAGACAAAATATACCAAATGAATCCAAGGGAAAATAAATCATCTAAAGAGGCCTGTATCTGTTAAAGAAATTAAATCAATAATTAATAACAACAAATGCCAGGCCAAGATGGGTTCACTGATGAATTCTAGGAAACATTAAGGAAAGAAAACGATATCAATCTGTTGCCCATAATTAGAGAGAGAAATCTTCCTAACTCATTCTATGTGACCATCATTATCCTCATACCAAAACCAGCCAAAGAAGTTACAAGAAAGGAAAACTACAGATCATGAACATGGATGCAAAAATCCTCAATGAAGCATGAGAAATGAAGCATGAGAAAATTGAAGTCAACAATGTATAAAACCAATTATGCCCCATAAATATAATTTATTCCAGGTATGGAAGCTGGCTTGGCATTTAAAAATCAATTAATGTAATCTATCATATAAATACATTAAAAGAGAAAAAACATAATTATACAAATAGAAAAACATTTGACAAAATCCAGCACACATTTATGATAAAAACCCTCAGCAAACCAGGAATAAAAGTGAATTTTCACAACTTGACAAGGTATATCAATGAAAAGTGTACTGGTAGCAATTTAGTGGTGATAAACTTTCTCCCAAAGATCAAGACTAAGGCAACGATATCCCCTTCTACCACTTCTTATTGAAAGTCCTAGCTAATGCAATCAGATAAGAAAAGAAAAAAATATATAAATTGAGAAGAATTAAGCTTTGTTCAGAGATAACATGATTGTTTTTGTAGAAAATCCCCGAGAACCACCACCAACAAAAAAATTCTTGGAACGAATGAGTTAGTATAGTGAAATTTCAGGATATAAAGTTAATATACAAAAGTCAATTGCTCATATACAAACAATAAATGATTGGAATTTAAAATTAAAAACACTTTGTCTCCTCGTGGCTGCAGGGCAGCTGGAGAAGGTCTGAGCATCTCATCTTCATATGGCAACATCCGAGGCCTGGGGAAAGAATGGTCCTTATTTGCATCACTTTTTAATAAAGAAGAAAACCTTTTTAGAGATGAGAACCCCTCCCTCCTCCACATCCCACTACCACAATGATGAATTCTGTTCAAACCTTTGACCCATTTTTTAATTGGATTCTCTGTTGTCTTATTATTGAATTTTTAAAGGTTTTTGAATATTTTAGATACCAATCCTTTATCAGATATGTTTTTGCAGAGACTTCTTCTTAGGTAGTGGATAACTTTATATTCTCTTTGCAGTATCTTTCTTTTCATGTTTCTTTATTTATTTTGAGAGGAAGGGGGCAGAGAGGAGCAGAGAGAGAGAGAGAGAAAGAGAAATCTCAAGCAGTCTCTGTGCTGTCGGTACAGAGCCTGATGTGGGGCTTGATCTCACGAACTGTGAGATCATAACCTGAGCCGAAATCAAGAGTTGGACATTTAACTGACTAAGCCTCCCAGGGACCCCTCTCTGCAGTATCTTTCACAGAGCTAAAGGTTTTCATTTTAATGTAGTCCAACTCATTTTTTTTTCTTTCGTAGATCATGCTTTTTTGGTGTTGTATGTACAAAGTAGATTATCAAACCCAAAGCCATCTAGAATTTTTGCAGTGTTATCCTTGAGAAATTTTATGATTTTGCATTTTAAAATTACTGTTATTCCATTCCTCTTACAAGTGATTGTTGTAGCAATAGGCAGAAACACATTTGCATTCTTACAGCAATCTGTGCTAAGAGGAATAGAATAACCATAATTGGTTTTGACTATTGGTTTTCAATCTTTTTCCACCATTGGAATCACCTGTATTTGTCACACCAGGATTCTCCAAAGAAACAAAATCAATAAGGGGTGTGTGTGTGTGTGTGTGTGTGTGTGTAATAAGGAATCGGGTCACACATTTATGGAGATAGGTGAGTGCAAAATCTGCAGTATGGGTCAGCAGGCTGGAGACCCAAGGTGGTACAGTTCCAGTCAAAAGGTCTTCTGATGGAGAATTTCCCCTTGCTTGGAGAGGCAGTTCTTTTTGTCTATTCAGGCCTTCAGCTGATTGGATGAGGCTCATCCACATTATGGGGAGCAATCTGCTTATCCAAAGTTCACTGATTTAAAAGTTAATCTCATCCAAAACACCCTCCAAGTTGACACATAAAATTAACCAACACAAGCTAACCCCCTGTCAATTTGGTTCTCCTTATACCATTGTTAGTCTCCAAAGAGAGACACTAACAAGGTCGTACTTCCACTTGACTTTCCTGCAACAACCAAAAACTCACTAAATTCTTTCCCCAGAGAGGACACAAAGTTCTTGAGTGATGTTTACTCTTCTCTCTGATATGCTATAACTTAAATACTATGATACGAAGTTAATAATACTTCAATAACATGATATAAAATCAATATAACGTGGTTATATAATAAAGGAGTAAGAGAAGCAAGAAAACAAAGGTACTTGTTGGACACACACACAAACACACATTTATAACAAAATAAGAAGTAAGAAACTCATGACAATTACATCTCTCCTTTCTGTAACTGGTCACATGGTCTTAGTTGGTATTTATAATTACCATCTTACTACTCATTCGGTATTCTCTTTACCTTCATCAAGAACTTCAGCCAGTTGTGGTTCTTTACATGGTGGGATGACCCAAACTTTTATCCTTGAAGAGTCTGGGCCATTATTAGTCCTGCCTGAATTGTGTTGTTGTAGTTGTCCATAACTTTAATTGCAGAGCACGGTGATACTTAGAGACGCCTAAAGGACCTCCTATATTCCAGACATATTCTTCCTTACCTTGATTGTGGCATAGCAGTCCAATTTCCCAAACACACTCAGTCACCACAGCCAGCTCCCTTATTTCCCTGTTAATTCAGAGGTATGAGGGTTTCCAAATGGCTAGGTAGCAGTCTTAACTTCTAGTTCAGTGTAATCATTACTGTGTCTCCTGGAGGAAACATTCCTTCCTTTAGAAAGAAGTTCTCTAGGCCAGCAGAACATAAGATCCCAGGGATAGGAGGCAAATAAGTTGTTAGTGGGTCAATAAAAGTAACAGTGAGTGATACTGCTCCCATTTCCACCCCTTGATTCCTGGATCCAGGAAGCCTGGCTATGGAAGAAACAACACCATCTATTAGATGCTGATTTAGAACATACATAGCTTCTGAGAGAACCTCGTCCTAGCTTTGCAAGGAATTTCCACCTAGCTGATGCTGTAAACAAATTTTCAAAAGGCCATTCCACCATTCCATCTATCCAGCTGTTTCAGGATGGTGAGAAGCATGGTAAGACCAGTGAATTTCATGAGCATGGGACCATCACCACACTTCATTTGCTGTGCAATGATGTTCTTGATCAGAAGTGATGCCATGTGGAAAAGCATGATGATGGATAGGGTATTCTGTAAGTCCACAGATAATAGTTTTGGCAGAAGCACTGCACATGGGAAAGAAAAATCCATACCCAGAGTAAATGTCAGTTCTAGTAAGAACAATGTGCTGCCCCTTCCATGATGGAAGTAGTCCAATGTAATCAGGTAGTTGGCTAGTCACTCTGGGAAATGTCGCCATATCTGGGACTCAGGACTGGTCTCTGCTGCTGGCAGACAGGGCACTGGGCAGTGGCCATAGCCAGGTTGGACTTGGTGAACGGAAGTCCATGTTGCTGATCCCATTTATAACCTCCACTCTACTACCATGGCCACTTTGTTCATGTGTCCATTGAGCAATAACAGGGGTAGCTGGGGAAAGGGGCTGAATATTAGCCACAGAATGGGTCATCCTGTCCATCCCATTATTAACATCCTTGTCTGTTGAAGTCACCTTTTGGTGAGCATTCTTATGTAACACAAATATTGTCATTTTTTTTCCCCATTCAGAGAGGTCTATCCATATACTTCATCCCCAAATTTCTTTGTAATCAATGTTTAAATCATGTTCCTTTTAAGTCCCTGACCATCAGTCAAACCATTGGCCACAGCCCATGCATCAGTATATAATCACATGCCCGGCCATTTCTTCCAAGCACAGTGAACCACCAGGTGCACTGCTCAAAGTTCTGCACACTGAAAGGATTTTCCTTCACCACTGTCCTATTGGGAGACCCCAGAAAGGGGCTGAAGTAGCTGTCCATTTTTAAACAGTGCCTGTATATCAGGCAGAGCCACTCATAAACCAGGTCTGAGTAATCTTGTCTTTGTTAACTGATCATAAGGAACTCCCCATGAGATCATAGACACAGGCTGGGAAAGAGAAGGCAGTGTGTGTGGAAAGGCAAGAGTGGGTGTCATGGGCATTTGGGCCACTTCTTCATGTAACTTACTTGGGCCTTAGGACCTACTTGGGCTTGATCATGTATATACCACGTCTGTTTGATGATGGAGTGCTGCCGTGCCCACTCAACGTTATAGTTTTGTGGTTCAGGTAACACTCACTTCCTATTGAGCAGCTCAGGCCACATGGTACCTTGGGGACCCGGGGTTAAGCGTTCAGTCTCTGCTAAGGCCCAGCAGCAGGCCAAGAGCTTTTTTCTCAAAAGAAAAGTAATTATGTGCAGAAAGTGACAGGACTTTGCCCCTAGATCCTAACGGGCCACTCTTCAATTCACCTGTAGTGACTGCCAAAGACTCCAAATGTACCCTTTTCTGCCACTGACACATCCAGCACCAGTGGATCGGCTGGATCAGATGGCCCAAGGGGCAGAGCAACTGGAAGTTAACCTCAACCGATTGCGGAGCCTTCTCTTGCTCTAGACTCCAGGTGAAAGCAAACACTTCTGGTGGTCTCCAAGGACAGGTATGGAGAAAAAAGCATCAGCATGGTCAATAGCTGCATACCAGGTACCAGGCGATGCGTTAATTTGCTCAAGCAAGGAGATCACATCTGATACGGTAGCTGCAATTACAGGTAATACTTGGTTTCCTCCTTGTTTATATGTGGCCATTTCAATTTATATTCACATTAATTAAGAATAAATAAAAAGCTTGGTTCTGTAATCACAGCAGCCATTGTCCAAATATTCAGCAGCCAACAATGTTTGGTATCTACTGTAGCAGGCAGCATAGATAAAGGGTATTTCCATCTTCACGGAGAGTTCTGTTGGGCAGCACTTACCTAGAATAACAAACTTAGCAAACTTAGTTGAGCTCTCCGTGTGCAGAAACTAAAACAGAGATTATTAAGGCACAATCCTGCCCTCAAAAAATGTACTTTGAAGCTGGAGAAGCATTTACATGAATATAGGATTATAATAAAATGTTATATTAACAATCATAACCTATTCATTGCACAAATATTTCAGAGTAAAAGGTATCATGAGCCACTGAATTTTTTTAATAATCCTTTTTAAGAAATATTTCAGGCCCATTTCTCTTTTTAGGTTATTAAAACAGTATTTTCATATACTTCTTTTGAAAAAGAAACATTTATAAGCATAGGAAAGAGGGATATTGGGTAAAATAGACACCTTTTAAGATACTTTCCCACCCCACAAAAAGTTATCCCCCTACTGTCAGTGTTACCAGGTATAGGAGTTGACCCGGAGCAGCTGTGTCTATAAAGTCTGACCCTAAACTCTTAGCCTTCTTTTATAGAACCAGGAAGGACTCAAATTAAATTGATCCTCAAGAATTGTAAATGGAAGGAGAGACATGCATGACTCCTGAAATCTGACAAGAACTGGGGTTGTTCGTTCTCCCTGGGAAAGCTCCCAAGTCATGAAAGTATGCAACCAGAAGGCCAGCTCTTACATTTACAGTCAAGCAGGCCAGAAAATGATTTCAGGCCTGCTGTTGAATTCTCTCCCAGTAGGCAAGCCACACGGGAGGCATGATCATCACAAGTTTGTTTGTGTGCATATCATCAGCATCAGTCCATTTGAGCATGAAGTGGTAGCAACCACGGGTGGCCTGAGATGTCTATGGTCATAAAAAAAGGAATTACTTGTCAGGCTGTCTAGACACACCAAGGAAACACATGGAAATGGGGAGAAGATCAATTTTGAAAGTTAGGTTTTGGATCAGCTATGGAAATTTTCTCTCTTTCTCTGGAAGTACCCCCTTTCCACTAGAATCCCTCACTGAGAACTATTTTCAGAAATTGTGGGAACGCCATGCTTTCCCCTGCTCAGCATTCTTGCTCACTCCATACCCCCATACAGAGGTTGAGAGAGGGCAGCACACATGACCCTGGCCTTGCTAATCAGAGTCCTTCCTCCTCACTGGTTTCTAACTTTTGAGATAAAGGAGATGACTGAAAGTGAAATGGTTCAATTCTTCTTTTTCTTTACTGTTTATCTATTTGAAAGAGAGAGAGAGAGAGAGAGAGAGCACTAGCTGGGAGAGGCAGAGAGAGAGGGAGAGAGAGAATCCAAAACAGGCTTGGAGCTGTCAGAGCAGAGCCCTGCTGGAGGCTCGAACTCACAAACCATGAGATGATGACCTGAGCTGAAACCAAGAGTCAGACACTTAGCCAACTGAGCCACCTAGGCACCCCAGAAATGGTTCAATTCATGAAGCCCTATCACCTTATGGAGAATCCTTCTTGAACTAACAGAGAATGGCAGGCATTTGGAGACCTTTAGAGAGATTTTTAAACCTTTAAGTGGATTTGTAAACCTTTAAATAATTTTGTCTTCTCAAAGAGCTGAAATGCTAGAGAGAGAAAATATGAATAAAGAATGAAAAGGAATTTGCTTTTCTGAGACAGCCATAATTTTACTACAATTTTAATCCCATGAAAAACATATTTAAAAAAAAGATACTAGGGCACCTGTCTGGCTCAGTCAGTAGAACATGTGACTATTGATCTCGGGGTCCTGAGTTCAAGCCCCACATTGAGCATAGAGTTTACTTTCAAAGAAAAATAAGTAAAAAAATTTGAAAAAGAAATACTGTAATGGATTAAATAGTGGCCCCTAATAAAATAAAATATGACTTTATTTAAGAGAAAGGTCTCTGCAGATATAACTAAGTTAAGGATCTCCAGATAAGGTCATCCTGGCTTCTCTGGGTGAAATTTAAATCCAATTACCAGTGTGATAGAGGAGACATACAGGGGATCAGGCCATGTAAAGACAGAAGCAGAGGTTGGGGTGATGGAACCACAAATCATGAATGGCCTGGAGCCTCCAGAAGCCCAAAGAGGTGAGGAAGGATTCTCCCCTCGAGCCTTCAGGGGGAAGACAAACCTACCCAAACCTTGATTCTTGACTTCCAGTCTCCAAAACCATGAAAGAATACATTTCTTTTGTTGTAACCCACCGTGCTTATCTTCATCTATTACCTTAAGAAACTAATACAAACACTAAATAAAAGAATAGTTTGCTGAATCATCCAATCATTCAAAACTTTGGCTATATGAGGTGTATACCTAAAACCAATTTCTTGTTCATGTTAATTCTTGGTCTGACATTAAAAGAATATTAATGGGGGGGGTTGGGGTTTATCCAAAAAGATTTTCTTTCAACCGAAGCCAGATTTGGGGAAAGTCCTGGACTGATTTCACAGACTGGTTTTGAGTCCTATTTCTTAAGTCAAAAGCGCTGTCATTTTTGGCTGCCACTAGAGATGGCAGAGAAAGATCATTCGGAGGGAATCTTTATCTTCACTAAATTTCACATTTCTTACAGCGGGTGGGATATTTCTAACCATGTGAGTATTTTACAGGTACATTGAAGGCATTTAAAAGGGTTTTCATTGTTTGATTCCATATTCTTCCATTCTGAGCCTAGACAAAACATAAAGAATGGATAATATTTCTATTTAGCCTTTAGGAAATAAGACACATTGTCTCCATACATGTAAATTGGGGTCTTCACATTTTTACATTTTTCTAAGGCTTGATGCAACCAAGGCACAGAAGCAACACTTCCTTCTTATAGTGTCTTAGGGTCCCAGCAAGGAAAGCATCCTATGTGATTATAGGGAAAATGAAACAACTGTACATTCAATTGATTCATGCAATCAATTCTTACAATCTGCCTCAGTGAGACAGTTCAATATTATTTCTAATCCCTTGACAGGTGAAGAACCAAAGTACTAAATTACTTTCCCCCAAAGCATTGAGTGGCTCAGGAAATGACCGACCTCTTCCTCCCAGGCATCTGCATTACAACACTGGGCCTACTATTAATTTACTGGGTCACGGGGTTCACTTGCCGGATGGAACCTTTAGAGGGGCGCGCTCTGTCCTTAAGCTGAAACCAGAGGTGGACTGGATCCAGAAGAGCGGTAGGTGGCCACCCATTTGCAGTTGCTGTTGTATGTTATCAAAGCCTGAGAAGAGCGAGGCTGGCATTCCCTTCCCACTTTACAACAGGCAGCCTCTCTTAGAGGCTCAGAGGCCTGAACCTGCCCGCAAGAAGTTCACTCATTCCCCTGTTAGAATGTAGCTCCACCTGCAATGGTAGCACACTCAGTTTTTAGCCTCTCATCCTTGATTTGCCCAAAACCACCTTAGAGAGAGGAGACTCGGGGTTGTTGGTGAACACTGAGGATGGCTTTGGAGAAGGCTGGAATAGGGAAAGTTCTTTAAAAAGACAGTGAAGATGGGAGGGGGCGCCTGGGTGCCTGGGTCAGTTAAGCGACCAACTCTTGATTTCCACTCAAGTCATAATTTCATGCTTCAAGAGTTCGAGCCCTGCATGGGGCTTGTGCTGACAGAGCGGAGACTGTTTGGGATTCTCTCTCTCCTCTCTCTGCGCCCTCCCTGCTCATGTGCCTGCTCTCTCTCTCTTTCTCAAAATAAATAATCTTAAAAAAAAAGACAGTGAATATGGCAAAGCAAGACAGAGGGCAGATAAGCTCCCCCAGTGAACAGTGTTCCTGCAACCTATAAAGAAACAATCATGGAGGGACGGATCCAGCTAATGACCACATTTTTTTTTCATCCAGGTACCAAAATATGCTAGTAAAGCATTGCAGGTAGCTTCTAGTTAACTACTCGGTTAGTGTTGCTAATACTGTTGGTGCTCTTCCATTCTCCATCAGGCCTTGTCACAGTAGTGCACCAGGCTGACTTCCAGCTGCCATCATTTAAGCTCTGCGCTGGGGACTTTCTGTGACAGCTGGAATCCTCTTAGCCAGCATCAAAAAATGAACACCCCCTCGCACCCACCCCCACATTCCAGGCAGCCCTTGAGCAGAAACTTTCTTGGCTGCCTCCACTTACACTCCTTCTTTCCCGGCTCCTCCTCTTTTGCTGTTTCCTGGGAGCACCTTCAAACGAATGCTTACTTACCTCAAGGTTTGCTTCTGGGGAAACCAAACTAAAACAATTGGCAGGGTTAGCCGTAACCAGAACTTTCCTCTGCCTAAATGACTGCTGGCTTTGCATTCACAAAGGCCTTTCCTGCCAGGAGTGCTATCTTACCCTCTCAAAAGGAACCAGCCAGAACAGTTACCAGATCTAAATACGTAGTTTCCTTGTTGGCTTATGATTTGATTGTTGATGGAGAAATACTTTTAGATCTATCATTTTAAATATGTGAAGAAAAGAAAGTATGCCAGGGTGCCAAGGTGGTATCATCAGAGGCCTAGGGGGCAACTAAACCCCCACCCTACCCATGCAGCAATACAAAGGAGTCCCACCTGTCCCCATAGAGATCAAATGGAGAACTGAGACTTTTATGGCCACTCAGGAGTAACAAAGCTGCACCCCCTTTCCCCTACTGGAGTAGTGTCAGAAAGGCCCTTCCCAAACACAAGCTTTAAACAATATCTTGACTCTTATAATATCCAAATATCTGGATCTGAAAAATAAAATCATTTGTCATATAAAACATTAGGGATATCTTAAACTAAATGAGAGAATATAATCAACAAACATCAACACCAAGATGACACAGATCTTGGAATTATCTGACAAGGATTTAAAGCAGCCATCATAAAAATACTTCAGTGATCAAATACAGAAACTTGAAACACATCGAAGACATAGAAAATCTTGGCAAATATATGGAAGATATAAGAAGAACCAAAGAAAGGATTTAGAACTAAAAACAATAGACAAAATGAAAAGTTCAGTGATGGGATCGATAGTAAAGTGGAGAGGAAAGAAGAAAAAATAAGTGAACTTAAAGACAGAACGATAAAGATGATCAAATCTGCAACACAGAGAAAAAATAGAGCAAAAAAGAAAAAAAAAATTGAACAGAGTCCCAGAGCCACGTGGGATTATAACAAAAGATCAAACATTTATGTCATTAAAATCCCAGAAGGAGATCAGAAAGGGGATGGGAATGAAAAAATATTTGAAGAAATAATGACTGAAAACTTGCTAAACCTGACAAAAGCATAACCTACAAATCAAGAGGTGAGCAATCTCCAAACAGAATAAAACCAAAGAAATCCATGCTAAGATACATAGGCAAACTTTTGAAAACTAAAAACAGAGAAAAAAACAAACAAACAAACCTTAAAAGCAGTCAGAAAGAAATAACACATACCAACAGAGGAAAAACAATTCAAATGACAGAAATTTTTTTTTCCAATGACAGAATTTCTGATCAGAAACCATGAAGGTCAAAAGGACATAGCACAACAGTTTTCAAATGCTTAAAAAAAAAAAAGAACTGACAACCTATAATTCTATATCTAGGGAAACTACTTTTCAGGGATGAAAGGGAAATCCAGACATTCTCAGATAAAGGAAGGTTAAGAAAGTTTGTCACCAACATATTTTCCTTAAAATAGAGAAGGCTAACAGAAGTTCTTCAAATGCAAAGGAAATTATTATCTTGAACATCAGGACACAGAAGAAACTGGTAAAAGCAAACGTGTGTAATTACAAAAAAATTTCTCTCTTCTCTTGAGTTTTCTAAACTATGTTCAGTAGTGGAAGTAAAAATTGTGACACTGTCTAGTGTGGTTTGCAATGGATGTAGAGGAAATATTTAGACAATTATAAATGGGGGAAATATATGGATGCAAAGGGAAGTACAGTTTCTACACTTCACTTAAACTAATGAAATATGAATACCAGTAGAATTTGATAAGTATGTACCTGTAATATAATATCCAAAGCAACCACTAAAAAAGTTATAAATGAGACACACTCAAAAACTCTATACACAAAAGAGAATAGAATTCTAAAAAAAAAAATGTTGTTAGTTCACAGAAAGTAGGAAAAGAGAACCAGAATTGAAAAACAGAGATAATCAACAGAAAACAAAATATAAAACATCCGCTTAAGTTTTAGCGTATAATAATTACATTAAATGTAAAGGACTTTTAAAAGAGACTATCAGAGTGGATTAAAACATGACCCAAAAATATGTTTTCTTCAAGAAATTCACTTCAAGTATAATGACATACATAGTTTGAAAGTAAAAAGATGAAATAGCATATACCATGCAAATATTCATCAAAAGAAAGGAAGGATGGCTATATTAATATCAGATAAGGTAGCTTTCAGAGCAAAGTAATCTATCAGAGACACAGAGGGATACACAAAATAATAACAAGGTCAATCCATCAAGTAGATACAACAATCCTAAATGTGTGTGAACCAAAAAGAAACAAACACGAAAAACAAAAAACAAACAAACAACAACAACAACAACAACAAAACCCAGAGCTACAAAATGTGTGTGAGCATAACTGAAAGAAGAAACAGAGAAATCCACACAGTTGGAAACTTCAATACTCCTTTCTCTTGAATTAATAAAACAGCTAAAGAGAAAGTCAGCAAGGACACTGAAGAACCTGACTACTTCATCAACAAACAGAACCTGATTGATACTTAAGAACATTTTACCTAGCAATAGCAGAAAACATTATTTTCAAATACCCAAGGAACATATACCAACCTAGACCACATCCTGGAATAAAACCAACTGCAACAAACTTACAAGAATAAAAATCCTAAAGACCAGGTTCTATGACTGCAATGGGATCAAACCAGAAGCCAATAATGGAAAGATAAAAGAGATATCATCAAAACATAAAAACCAAACAGAACTTTTCTAAATAATCCATTAGTCAAAGAGAAAGTCTCAAGAGAAATAAAAAATATGTGGAACTGAATGAAAATGAATCCTCAGCATACCAAAATTTATGACATGCAGCTAATGCAGTGGCAAGAATGAGATTTACAGCCCTGAATATATACATTAGCACAGACAAGATCAACATCCAAAAATCTGTTATGTTTCTATATAGCAATGAACACATGGAAACTGATACTTAAAAAATAATTTTCTGACGAATAAATCTAACAAAACTTGTACTGAAAACTACAAAATGTTTATTAAAGAAATCAAAAGAAGATAAAAATAAATGGAGAGACATACCAGAGTCATATAGTCATGGAAGTCTCAACATATTAGAGAAGTCAATTCCTCCCAAACTGATGCGCAGATTTAACAAAATTCCCATCAAAATTTCAGAAATAATTTTCACGATATAAGCAAGATTATTCTAAAATTTATGTGGAAGGGTAAAGTAATGAGATTAACTAAAATAATTCTGAAAATGAAGAATGAACTTGGAGGAATCACTCAGCCCAAGTTCAAGACTTATTATATAATACAGTAAGCAAAATCAAGTGGTACTGGAGTTGATTTGGATACATAGGTCAATGGTTCAGCTTTGACAGCCCAGAAATAGCCCTATAATGAGGACCAACTAGTATTTGACAGAGATGGGAAAACAAATTGATAGAGGAAGGGGGTAGTCTTTTCAACAAATGGTGCTGGAGTGATTGGGTATATATAGACAAAAACGTAAACCTAGACCTGCCTCATACTTTATACAAAAATCAAAATAGATTTAAATGTAAAACATAAGATTATTAAACTTTTAGAAGAAATGTAGGCAGAAATCTTCAGGACCTAGGGCTCAATAAAGAGTTCTAATATGTGGCCCTAAAAATATGATCCACAAAAGAGAAAAATAATAAATTTAAATAAATCAAAACTTCAAATTTTTGCTCTGCAAAGGACCCTGTTAAGGTAATGGAAAGAAAAGGTAATATTTGCAAATCACATGCACGACGAAGGACTCATCTACACTATGCAAAAACTCTCAACAAACAACACTGAAAACACAAACAATCTGGGTAGAAAATGGCTAAAGACATGAAGGAAAATATGGGTGGCGAATAAGCACACAAAAAGATGTTCAGTATTATTAGCCACTAGGGAAATGCAAATTAAGACCAAGGTGTGATATCCCTACACACATATTTTTAGGGTAACGAATTATAAGTATTTATCAGAGCAACTGAAATTAAACATTAGAAAATGGTGACAATAGCGAATGCTGGAAAGGGTATAGAGAAACTGAATCACTCATATATTGCTGGTGGGAATGTAATATGGGAGAGCAACTCTCAAAAACCATATGTCCTTTTGTTTCTGAACCATTTCACTCAAGCCGGTGTGTTTGTGGAACTCAGCCACGTTGTCGCACGTAGCTACAGTTTGTTCAATTCCATTATTGTATAATACTTCATGATGAATATACCATAATTTATGTATGTTTTATGGTTGAAGGACTTTGGGATGCTTCCAGATTGGAGGAATAGAAATGACACTGCTACAAAAATTTTTTTTTCTTATTGGTATTGTCAGTTTTTTATTAATTTTAGTTTTTCTGTTGTAGAGAATAATTAAAGATTTAATCTGCATTTCTCTGATTACTGAGAAAGCTGAACACGTTTTCAGATTCATTGGCCATTTATATATCCTGTTTTATGAAGCACCTGTTCAGTTCTCTTATTTATTTTCTACAGGGTGTCTATCTGTCTCTTGCTAATTTATAAGTGTTGCAAGTGTCTTCTCCCATTTTGTGAATTTACCTTTCATTCTCTTAACAATATCTTTGGATGAACCTCTTTTCAGACAGTACAGAGAAATTTCCTATCCCAAGGTGACAGAGAGGCCAATATGCTTGCTGTTCCCATGACAATGGCACCATCTGGGAAGGAGGATGAAGTCTGTAAGATAAGTAAGGGTGCTTCTGTGGCGCAACTTTGGCACTGGCTGCTTGAGAGGTAGATAGTGCTCAGCGAGGGCTGAAACACAGAAAAGACTGATTTTTGAGCACCAGTCAGATCCTATTCCTTCCTCTCTCCATTCCTTCAAATCTAGGGAAACTGAAAATAAAATAGGAAAGACTGTGAGACAATTCACGGTGTCCAGCAACAGGGAACTAGATCTGCTGAAATTCTTTTTGTTACTGGTGGCAGAACCAGGACATTGTAGCCTGAGGGGGGCAGAGGGAAGTGGGCAAAGAATGAAATACTTTTCCAGATTTCAGAGTTTCCAATCTCATGACAGAGATGCATCTTTGTATTGTGATAAGTGGTACTATGGTACCACTTACCACTTGCGACATCAGCGCCAAAGAGAAAGTGGCCGATGTTAACTGAAGAGAGGGAGAAGGGGCCAGATAAGAGGGAAGCATCAGTGGGGGGCGCCTGGGTGGCTAAGTCGGTTGAGCGTCCGACTTCGGCTCAGGTCATAATCTCACACCTCGTGGGCTCGAGTCCTGAGTCAGGCTCTGTGCTGACAGCTCGGAGCCTGGAGCCTGCTTCGGATTCTGTGTCTCCCTCTCTCTCTCCGTCAAAAATAAATAAACATTTTTAAAAATTAAAAAAAAAAAAAAGAAGAAGAAGAAGAAGGAAGCACCAGGGGCACCTGGGTGGCTCAGTGGGTGGAGCATCAGACTCTTGATTTCAGCTCAGGTCATGATCCCAGGGTCATGGGATCAAGCCCTGCACCAGAACCTGCTTGAGAGTCTCTCTTTCTCTCCTTCTGCTCATCTCCCCTGAACGCACTTTCTCTCCCCCCAACCCCCTTCTCTCTCTCTTTCTCTTTCAGTTTCTTAAAAAAAAAAAAAAATTTAAAGGGTGGGGGCGGAGCACCAAGTTGGTTTAAGAAAGAAGACCAAATGTCAACGACTTGGGGAGGAGAAAAGAAAAGTAGAAACCAAAGGTTCTCAAACTTTGGTAGTTTACAGTGCCCTCAGTGTCTCAGAAAATTTTCAAGATGCCTCTAGGCCAGAAGGAACGTCTAATAGTTTTGATTCATGTATTAATTAATTAGGACGAACAACTTTAAAAGTATATGCAGTCTGACATCTTCACACAGCTGATCCTCACTATTCGTGGCGTCTATATATTTGCAAATTCACCTACTTGCTCCATGTATCACTCATCCCCAAATCAATACTCACGACACTTCCATGGTCATTTGCAGACACACACGGAGCACTGAAAATCTTGAGTCAAATTTTGAGAACATGTTTCCAGTTGAGTCAAACAAGATGACGCTCTGCCTTCTTGTTTCAGCTCTCTGTAAACAAGGTCCTTAAGTGTTTATTAAGTGCCATATTTCTCACATTTCTGTGCTTTTTCACTGGTGACGTTGCCGTTTAAAACACCCCAAGTATAGCACTGAAGTTCCTAAGGGCTGGAAGGTTCTGAGGTGCCCTACAGAGAAAATACGTGTGTTAAACTTCCTTCAGCAATGCGTTACTCCCAGGAGCTGTGAGTTCAATGAATGTTAAAGACTCAACAATGTATACTACATAAGATGCCTTTAAACAAAACCACTAATAAACACGCTTAAAAATTGATCAGTTGATGAAAATGTTGTGGTCAGGACCTCCCAGGAACCAACCCTGTATTTCCTCTCAGAGCAATGATTCAGTATTTGTGAATTCACTGTTTGTGGGAACATTCTGGAACATAACTACTACAAACAACCCAAATCCACTGTAGCTATTTGGAAAACAATTCATATAAATTGAAGAAACAACATGTTTTCTCTTCCTTCTTAAATATCCAAAATTATTCAATAATGTGTGTTTCAGTTGGGCACTGCACAACTTCTCACACATGAAATCAGATCGAACACTGCTGCTTTCATTTCTGGTTTCACTTTAGCTTGTACATGATACTTAATTCAATCACAACAACTGCTGGAAACACAACTTCAAAAAGATGAGATATCACCAGTAACAATGTAGCACAATCTAGCATTGAGATTGCCTGAACTGCATTATCCTACAGGTATCAGGTACCACTGTGTTTCCCTTGAGAATCTAAAATATTCCTGCAGCATCTCGCTTAGTTTGCTGTGGCACCAACAACCCCTCTGCACACATTTTGAGAACCATGGATCTAATTAAAGAAAAAAGAAAGACACACTGAAATTGAATATTCTTTTCAGGAATAACCAATTTGGTTATTTTTCCAATATGGAGAAAAATTGCATATTTATGAGAAAAATGGTAGAAAATGAGGCCAGAAGATGAGGTTTGAACTAGCAGAGAAAGACTCTGAACATCACTTTAAAAGTGCTTTTATTCTCAAAGCATTAGAGAGCCAAAGAAGATTTTAAAGGAGGAAGGGCAGACTGGCAAATCTGTATGTAGATATGTTTCAATAATATGTAGACATAGCTATCATAGAAATAGATGAATTCAGGTATGTATTATACTTAATATATCTGAAAAATATATATTATACATATAAGTAAATCTAAAATTACAGTTATAAAAATGTATATGATATAAATGAATGAATAAATATATCATATATGATTTTATATAATATATAAAATTATAAATATAAATGAGTAGATATATTTATATGTAATAAAATATGCATATGTACATGTAATATGTAAAAGATATATATTATGTATACTTATATGTAATTATATATATATATATATATATATATATATATATATTTATATGGGACACAATATGGTGGCTATGAAGGATGGATTGAATCAGGGAGAACTGGAGGTGGAAAGACCAGACTGTAAGCTAATTTCAGCACAAGATGCTAAGAATCTGACCCAAAGCAATGGAAAAGGAAAGGAACATTTTAAGAGGCAAATACAGGAGCTTAAGAAGCTAACTAGTTATTAAGGATAGAGAGGGAGGGGTGTTGTTTCACTTTCAGCTTCCAGGGTGGACGATGATGCCATTAACCAAGCTATCTTCAGACTCGAGTTTAGAATTCTCTTCACCGGTGTTAGATGAGAAGGATGAATTAAAGTTCAGTTTTACTCCAGATGCCAGTAACCTTTAGTACTTCTGCTGGTATCCCTCACTGGTTTATTTCTCTGTCAATGTTAAATGACACGGGTGGAGAGAAGGACCCACAGAGATTCCAGGAAGAGCCGGTTTCAGGACCAAGGGTGAATCCGTGCCTTAGGGCGGGGCTGAAGGGTGGACAGAAGAGAGTTGGACGCAGCTAGCCCTGTTGATTGCACCTAGCAGACATTCTCAGAGCACTGAATGCAAGAGATGCCATCCTTGTTTTTATTGATTCAAACAGGGAAATGGGATGCCACAGAAATTAGATACTTGTGCTTTAAAAATATATACCTCCTTATAATATTTAACAAATGAATAGCATCCATTATCATTGCTATTTGCTGTTCCCTCTTCTACTGTTCTGGGGCCCTCTCCAGGGAGGTTTGCTCCTTTGCCTTCTCTGTGAGGCTTTCCCTGATCAACCTTTTAAAAATAGCAATTCTCCCACTGATAGGACCCTGTATATTCCTTCCCTGTTTTATTAATCTCTAGAGCTCTTATTATCATCTGGCATACTATATAATTTATCTGTTTATTTGCTTATTGTCTGTTTCCTACCCACCCTGCACCAGAACATTAGCTCCACAAGGCCTGGGATTATTGTTATGTTTTTCACTCATGTTTCTCAGCCCCTAGAACAGGCCCCAGCATATAGAAGACACTCAAAAAATATTACTTGACAAGTATTTTGAACGTGAATATAGTTTTGTTACACGCAACAGAAGAAAAGTACCATGTGCCATGAATTGCATTTTATTTCTTTAATGTTTCTTTATTTTTGAGAGGGAGAGAGAGAGTGTGCACACACGTGAGCAGGGGAGGGGCAGAGAGAGAAGGAGACAGAGTATCCCAAGCAAGGCCTATGCTGAGAGCAGCAAGCCAATGTAGGGCTTGGGGCTTGAACTCACAAACCGTGAGATCATGACCTGAGCCAAAGTCCAACGTTTAGCCGACTGAGCCACCCAGGTGCCCCATGAAGTTATATCTGAAAAGTACTTAACATGGTCTGGGGGCATTTTTTTTTCAGGAAAAATTTAGATTGAAACTGAGATGTAAAGGTTAGGAAGTGAGCAAGCAAAGGCCCAGTGACCAGAAGACCCCTAAGTGGAGGGAGCCAAAGAAGTGCTGTGCTAGGAGGAGGGAAGCGGCAGGAGAACCAGTTCACACAAGGCCTGGGGGACAAGCCGAGTCCACTAATCCAGGACCTCACCACATTTCAGGACATTTTCATGATCAAATGTGCTCTAATGCTGTAGCTTAGTGGTTCTCAAACTTTATTGCATATTTACCAAAATTAAGCCAAAATATTTTTAATATTTAATTAATTTAAAAATAACAATAACTGATAAAAAAGCACAAGAAATAACAAGTGCTGGTGAGGGTGTGGATAAAAAGGAACGCTTGTGCACTGTTGAATGGAATGCAAACTGGTACAGCCACTGTGGAAAACGGTAAGGACGTTTCTCAAAAAGCTAAATATAGAACTACCCTACCATCTAGCAATTGTACTGCCAGGTATTCACCCAAAGAATATGAAAATACTGATGTGAAAAAGTATATGCACGCCTATGTTTATTGCAGCATTATTTACAATAGCCAAATTATCGAAGCAGCTCAAGTATCCATTGATAGAGGAATGGATATCATCTGGTATATATACACAATGGAATATTACTCAGCCATAAAAAAGAATGAAATCTTGCCATTTGCAACAACATGGATGGGTGTAGAGAGTATAATGCTAAGCAAAATAAGTCAATCAGAGAAAGACAAGTACCATGTGATTTCACTCATATGTGGAATTTAAGAACCAAAACAAACAAAGAGACAAACAACAACAACAACAAAACCAGACTCTTAACTATGGAAAACAAACTGATGGTTACCAGAGGGGAGGTGGGTGGGGGGATGGGAGAAATAGGTGATGGGGATGAAGGAGTGCACTTGTGATGATGAGTATGGGTGTTGTCTGGAAGTGTTGAATCGCTACATTGTACACCTGAAACTAATATAACACTGTGTGTTTATAATGGAATTTTTTTGAAAGTTAAAAAAGTAACAATAATATAAAGCTATTGTATGTTAACATAAATCACATGTTTTTGTGACAAAGTAACTAGTTTTCAAAACAAAGCAAAACAAAATCTAGGAAGAAGAACCACATTGCTCGACACTTTTGCAAACTGCTTTAATGTCTGATTGAAAATACAGGTGAATTCACAGCTGCTTCTGCCATCAATCTGCTGCAATATCACATGTCACATGTCACCCTGCATCTAGAAAACCAGTGCACGCTCATGACAGAA
Source organism: Prionailurus viverrinus (assembly GCF_022837055.1). NCBI lineage: Eukaryota > Metazoa > Chordata > Mammalia > Carnivora > Felidae > Prionailurus > Prionailurus viverrinus. The sequence goes on from NC_062563.1 coordinate 54,145,475, forward strand.
TGAGAATGAAAAAGGAAAATAATATCCAGTATTATTAGGAAAATAGTTTTGACTTCAAGAGCTCTTTTGGGGAGGGTCTTGAGGCCCCCAAACCCTGGCCACACATAGAGGGGGCTGCTCTCTCGTTCAGGAAGATGCCTGTGGAATGCAACCCATCTTGGACTCTTCCTTCAAAAGCGTTCTTTTTTTTTTTTTAAGTTTATTTTATTTATTTATTTATTTTGAAAGACAGAGAAAGGGCATGTGCAAGCAAGGGGGAGGAAGACAGAAAGGGAGACAGAGAATCTCAAGCAGGCTCCACACTGTCAGCGCAGAACCCGATGCGCTCGAACCCATGAACTGTGACATCATGACTGAGAAAAAACCAAGAGTCAGACCCTTAACCAACTAAGCCACCCAGGTGTCCTTCAAGAGTGTTAAGTTATTCTCAAAAAAAAAAAAAAAAAAAGAGAGTAAAATCATGAATATGTGTATTTTTCTTTTACCATATCTCAATGATTCCATAGATAACAGCATCTTCCAGAATCCATGTAAACTAGGAAGAAGGGAAGGGAGGAAGGGAGGGATGGAGGGAAGGAGGAAGGAAGGAAGGTAGAAAGAAACAAAGAGAAAAAGAGGTAAGATTTTAAAAGTGCTAACATTTTCAGAAGAATAAATTATTCACTGTGTCATCAATACTTGCACCATAAGATCCAGCTGAACAAATAAGGCAACAGACTTTGATTGTGTCCTTCTAATATTTTTACATGCCATGAGGTAATTGGTTCCCCTTAGCCAAGTCAGTCAAAAATCTACAAATTATTTCCTGCCTGTAACAGGATACAGTTTGCTTTGGTGATTCTTTTTCACTTTGGTTGATTTTCGAATTGAGAGAAGTATAGCTGTCTAAAAGCGTGCTATTTAGGGGTGCCTGCATGGTTCAGTAGGTTAAGCGTCTGACTCTTGGTTTTGGCTCAGGTCACGATCTCACAGGTTTGGTGAGTTTAAGCCCTGCATGGGGCTCTTTGCTGACAATGTGGAACCTGCTTGGGATTCTCTCTCCGCCCCCTCTCTCTGCCCCTGCCCCGCTCATGCAGTCTCTTTCTCTCCCAGAAAAATAATAAATAAATAAACTTTAAAAATAAATGAATAAATAGATAGATAGATAAATAAATAAAAATTGTAGTATTTAATATATACCTTACAATCAACCCCAGTCATGCAAGAATTGATTTTAGACGGTGTTAGATGAGAAACACGTTGGGGAGAATAACTTGAACCGAACAAGAGAAATATCAAGACGACTTAGCACTTCTTTTAAAAAGCTAACAGGTTGGTAGGTTTTCTTTCTTCTTTTTTTTTTTTTAAAGAAAACTTTGGTGCAAAGTTTCTACTTTGTATTCATGCTTCTGGTGGCTCTTAAATTAGTGCCATTATTATCCATTAGTTTCTATAGCTAAAGCTATTTTGTACCATTTCTAGTATTGACTGAGAAAAGTGTAAATTGCTGTAGGATTTAGACACTGAAATGGAACGGTGTTTTCACCTCTGTTGTAATTATATGTCGGGATAGGCTGCTTCACCTTAAAATGATTAGTGTTTTGTGAGGGATGTATAACAAATTGCAAGACCAATCAATGGGAAAATTACCCAGTAGTTGAGGTAGGGTTTTAATTAATTATATTGCTAGTTTGTTAGAAGAGAGGCCTTTGAACAGGTAATCAAAGAATCAGCACATATGGGCTGTTTGTTCCTGAATCACTGTGTTTAGAAAGGAAGTTTCTTGACTAGCCTTGGTCTGCCTCCATAGCCTGCCAAGGATTGGGGGTGGGATTAGGTATTTTTCAGGTAATGCGCTGATGGGTCTTCCCCCTTCCTGTGTGGAAATAAATGAAGCCCACCTAAATGAGAACCGACAAAGGCTATTTGCTGGGAGCTGGCTCAAGGGAGGGAGTCAGCCACCATCATAGGCATTTGGCAAGGACTCAAAGGCAGGCTGAGGAGGGGGAAAGCCTTAAAATGGAAAAAAGAGGTGGCTTCAGGGGTGCCCTGAGTGACACTGTCAGCCAGAGGAAGCTGTAGGCGGTGTGCAATCCTGCTAGGGCCACCAGAATAAGATACCACAGAGGGGGTGGTTTAAACAACAGAAATCCATTATCTCCCAGTTCTGAGGGCGGGAAATCCCAGATTGAGGAGTGGCAGGGGTGCGTCCCTTGAGGCCTCTCTTCCTGGCCTGCAGATGGCCAGCTTCTGGCTGTGTCATATGGTCTTTCCTCCGTGAGAGGGAACCCTCATGTCTCTCTGTGTATCCTACCCTCTCCTTCTCATAGGGACCCCAGTCAGACTGGATTAGGAGCCCACTTAATGACTTTATTTTAATCAATCACCTCTTGAAAGGCCCTGTCTCCAAACTGAGTCATATTCTGAGGTACAGGGTGTTAGGGCTTCAACACATGAATTTTGGGGGGACGTAATCTATAACCATGGAGTAACTAGACATGGGGCATCCCATGTGATTGGTTAGAGGAGCATATTTGGCTTTCTACATAAGGTCTTAAATTGAAAGTGGGGACAAAAATTGGAGAAGCCGGCAGTTATGAAGCCCTGACTGTTTGGGGTGGATCACACAAAGGTCTGGCTTCCTGGTTTGGTTGCTGCAGATTGTGAGTCAGAGTTTCATCATCACATACGATCTGGCTGTTGTTGGTTCGTATATTTAGTCTCACCTGGGAAAAAGAGGCAGCGAGAGCAAGCGCATGTTGTGTCGTTGACTTCTACAGCCACAGCTCCTAGAACCGAACCTGGTAGACAGCTAGCACTCAAATAATAGTTGCTGAAGGAAAGATTTCAAGGTCACAATGTCCCTTGATAACAAGTCTTACACACTTCTCTTACCCTCTATAACCAGATTTCCTCTTCCACAAAATGGGCATATTCCCATCATCTTAATGACCATTACTATATGTTCAATAGGGGTAGACACTTCGGAGTCACTATCTCATTTAATTCTCCAAACAGCCTCAAAACATGGATTATTGTTTTAATTTTATAGATGAGGAAAGATGGGACACCTGGGTGGCATTAAGCATTGGCTCAGGTCATGATCTCACAGTTTTGTGAGTTCAAGCCTGGCATTGGGCTCTGTGCTGACAGCGTAGAGCCTGCTTGGGATTCCCTCTCTCCCTCTCTCTCTCTTCCCCTGCCCCACTCTGTCTCTCACAAAAATAAATAAACTGGGATGCCTGGGTGGCTCAGTCGGTTAAGTGTCTGACTTCGGCTCAGGTCATGATCTCAGAGTACACGGGTTCGAGCTCCGTATCAGGCTGTGTGGTGCTGACAGCTCGGAGCCTGGACCCTGTTTCAGATTCTCTCTCTCTCTGTCTCTCCCCTGCTCTCTCTCTCTCTCTCTCTCTCTCTCTCTCTCTCAAAAATAAACATTAAAAAAATGGTTTTAATTAAATAAATAAACTGAAAGAGAGAAATCAGAGGCACTACCTTGCCCAAGTGACAGTTAATAGATGTGTGATCCAGGACAATCCGCATCCCCTCTCTGTGACCCTTCATTTCATCGTCTTTAGAAAGAGGGCAACAAAAAATGCTCATATCAAAATCCTGCTATAAAATCAATAAATGGGGGAAAGGGACAGCTCTTTCTGTGGCAACATGCCAACAACTAAGTGTAAAGAAAAAAAGGTGCCACCATTGCTTGTAGGAGTCATGAGTGGAGATTAAAGCTAGTGAATACAAATTTGAAGGGAACAGAATATGTACATGCCCTCAAAGTATTTCCACACAAATTACTTTTTAATTATAAAGGAAGGAATAGTAACTTCACTGTGGAGCAAGGTGGCAGGCACCACCTTCGCCAAGAACAGAAGTTAAGCCCACTGCTATTGGAACAAAGGCACAGAAAGCCTAACTTTGAAACGATGCTCTGAGTGATACATAACACTTTGGTATTCCCGGCCAAAAAGGAAAAAAGCATAACCTGAAACTAATCTGAATTTAATCGTGAGGAAACAGCAGACAAGCCTAATTTGAGGGCATCTAATGATATAAATAGTCTGAACTCTGCAAAAGTGTTGAGGTTAAAGAAACTGTAAGAAAATGTTCCAGATTAAAGAAACCAAAAAGACACCAAGTATAACAGATGATCCTGGATTGGATTCTGGGCATTATTATTATTATTATTCCTTAATGACCTGTGTCAGGGAGCAAGAGTGCCTCACCCCCTTCACAGGGAGTAAGAATTTCCTGTCCCCTTCAAGGTCCTTCTAGCTGGACGAAGAATCAAATCAAGGAGAGACAGATTAAGAGGAGAAAATAAAATGTAATAGGTGTATGTATGGGGAATCACATACACAGAGAAATTCCAAAGACAGTGGGGTAAAATGATGGATCTATGTCATCCAGAACCAAGCAGAAGGAGGCAGGGGTCTGGGGTTTCAGGGGAAATAAAGGCACTTCACAAGTGATAAGACAGCAGATGTTTGGTAATTAGATGTTTGCCCTGCCATACAGATGGGTCACTCAGATAAAATGTATCTTTGTTAATAACCCTTATTCTGGTAAGATCCTCCAATTTAGATTCTTCTGGATACTTAAGGGAGGGGCAAAAGTTTCTCTTGAGCCCACCGGGTCTCAATTATCTTGAGCTCCAAATAATCCACATGCCAAAGGGGCACATTCTTGGGGGGGGGGCTGTCCTGAACCCCTTCACCTGATATAAAGGACATTAGTGGACAATTGACATGTGCATACAGTCAGAGATTAGACAACAGTATAACCAATTTTATTTTCCTAAGTATGATAGTTGCACTTTGGTTATGTAAGAAAACGTCCCTGTTTTCAGAAAACTAAAGCAAAGTGTTTAGGGGTAAAAGAGGCATGATGTATGCAATGCACGCTTCGACTGCTGGGGGGGGTGGGGAGGACAGGGACATGAAGAGAAGGTAAAGGAATGGGAAAGCAAACACAGCAAAGTGTCAATATGTGGGGAGTGGTGGGGGGAGGTATTACTTACCCCATTTTTCTCTAAGTCTGAGGTTATTTCAAAAGAAAAGGTTAAAGATGGAAAAGGAGTTTTAAAACCCTTACTGTAAGGATTGAGTGAGTTCATGCTTATAAAGGACTTAGAACACAGGCCCTAAAATTTTAGTGACTAGGTATTCTTATTACCACACAATTAAGAAGTGATGGGGCCACCTCACTCTGCCCCTGCATACCTTCACTTCCTCATTCAGAGTTGTGGAAAATCCAGGAAAACAATTCACAGGAAAGCCTTTACAGAAACTGTGTACCCTGGCAAATGTTTCTAAGCTTGCGACGTGAGGTCAGATTCTTGTAGATAACTGTGAAGTGGGTTAATCTGTAGTGTTGGTGAGGTCATTGAGGTACAGAAAATTCAAACAAATTCACTAAGTGTGACAAGGTCAGAAGCAAAGCCCAGAGCTCCTGGCTTTCCATCTAGTCCTTCAGATAGGAAGGAAAAGTTTAGGAAAAGAAAACATTCACACCTGACCTGTTCTCATCTTGCTCTGTATGAAAGGTAGGGATGGCCTATGGGAGGTCAGGTTGTGACCTCCTGACCCCACCTTGAGGCCAGCTCAGTGACCTTGCCTGGAGTCCAAGGGCAGGCTAGAAGGGGTGCAAACTGTGGACGGGGCAAGCCTAAGGGCAACCAATTGCATTTCTCTGTCCTCTCCTCCATATCACATGCTGAAAAGCTATCTTTCTTATGCTAGCAAAGATTTTTTTTTTCTCCACCTGCAAATATTGAAGGAATGGGGGAGGGAACTCCTGTATGGCCAGGATTCCAGCTTCTACACACATCCACACACTCAAGGCTATTTCTTCTTAATACTGGTCTGTTTCCTTATTAACATTTCTAAAGAGTAAATTAATTAATCTTATTTTTAAAAATCTATGGGTTGGCTGGAAAACAAATGTTTCTTCCTGATCTTTGCATTGTATATGGGATCCAAACAAATGAGTATCTGAAATTCATTTTTTACACCGACCACATACAGAATTGTTTCGCTGATGAAGTATGAACACATCTATAGGTGATTTCCCTCCCTGAGGTACTAAATGCATTTGTAGAACAGCAATCACAAGTAAATCAGAACCAGAAGATGTCATGCTTGGAGAAGTGGAAAAAAACAAAAAAAAAACAAAACAAAACTTGCCACCCTCAGTTTCCTCATCTGTAAAAGAATCCCTGGGTTTACTGTGACAGCAGAATGGCAAAATAAATAGGAGAGAAATATTTTCTATGAACAGTACTTTAAGTGAAAACAAACCCCCAGATTCAGCAATGGTACAGTTAGGAAATATTGACTCTTCAGTTCCTACCCAAGCTCAAATACTTCTCTGCTGAGAGATTCACCCAGCCTCCCGATTTGACTGCTTACCAATAACAAGTTTCTGAAAACGGAATGTTTCCTGTGAAACACAGCCCACCATCGGTCAAGAGTGGATGTGAAAAAAAGGTCAGGGGAGGAGCCTGGAGTTTAAAAACAGAAAAAGAAATTGAAGTTTTTATAAGTAAGTGGATACTAGCAAGCAGGCTTCTGATGCAGGAATTTTCTTATTTGCAGGAGTAAGTTTATTCTGGCTCTTTGTTGGGTTTTGTTTTGTTTGAGGAAAGGGATATTAAAGTGTCAGATGAGCCCTGGAATTTCTTACAAATCAGTAGACTAACACAAAAATTAAATCATTTGTTCCTACTTGGTGTACCTTCTAGGCAATGAAACTAAAAGATACCAAATATGTTATTTATCGTTACACTTTAACAGAAATAATCATCAGTTGATAGTTTTATGTACATCAACTGGCTTTCTGATTTCTTCAGGAAGCAACAGATTAAGTTAGTTTAGCATCATTTCATTTACTACCCCCAATCATAAATAATAAATACAATCCACTTAAAATTTTACAACAATGATTTGCATATTTGCCTTCAGGTGGTAATTTTTCTACAAGCATCAAGTTAATTGTTATTGGGCCACTCTTTTTTTTTTTTAGTTTATTTATTTATTTTGAGAGAGAGAGAGAGAGAGAGAGAGACAGAGAGCAGTGGAGGGGCAAAGAAAGGAGAGAGAGAATCCCAAGCAAGCTTCATGCTGTCAGCACAGAGCCCAAAGCAGCGGAAGCAAGCTCCTTCCCCTGAACAGTGAGATCATGACGGAGCTGAAATCAAGAGTCGGAGGCTTAACCACCTGAGCCACCCAGGAGCCCCCATGGCTACTCTTATTTAACTTCTCATTAAGACTTCTTTTTTTTAAAAAATTTTTTTTCAACGTTTATTTATTTTTGGGACAGAGAGAGACAGAGCACGAACGGGGGAGGGGCAGAGAGAGAGGGAGACACAGAATCGGAAACAGGCTCCAGGCTCTGAGCCATCAGCCCAGAGCCCAACGCGGGGCTCGAACTCACGGACCGCGAGATCGTGACCTGGCTGAAGTCGGACGCTTAACCGACTGCGCCACCCAGGCGCCCCTCATTAAGACTTCTTTAAGGTAGTCAACATCAACTTTTGCAGCAAGAATGCAAAGAAACGGAAGTGTATAAAATACAAATACAGCACAAGAAGTGTATAAAAATTATTCCTTTACTTCACCAAAGTATTTAACACTATTGTTTATGAATTACTACTATTAAGTATCAGATTCCAGGCACTAGGGGAGACACTTTCAACACGTAATCTCTACTTCTTACAACAAATCTTGAAGGTAGGCACTATTATATGTGTTAGACAAAGGAGAAAACAAGACAGTGACTGGCTCAAGGCCTCTCAGCTGATAAGGGGTAGATTTTTCTGCATTACTTCCTTCCCCCACCAGCCAATGGCCTCTATCATGTCTCTCTTGTTTTAAAAGTTACTTTTAGCCACACTATAATATTTCACATTTGTGAAACAGAGTCGTTGTTGTTGCTGTTAAATCCGTGTGACACATTACCCCTTCGTGCAGTTCTGCAGAATTCCAAGTGTCAGAAACCATTAATGTAACTGGGGAAATACTGAGTAAGCTTTTTCGGCCCACGCTTTTGATTGAGTGCAACGCATTTTGCCCAGTTTTAGTCGAACCCTCGTGATGTTTTACATTTCTGCAAGCCTTTTGAGGGTAGGAAAGAGATTTTATTCACCTTAACAGGTCTACTGTTGAACCCAGTCCCCAACCCACAGTCACTCGGTAACACTGACTGAATTGGGTATCCAGGTAATTGTTTTACTCTAAAAAGCCTCAGTTAAACGAACGTACACGCAAATTTTAAAATGGTATATTTAGTGACGGATTTGTGTCTCCAAAATGTGAGCCCCTGCAGGGCCCTAGGATGGAGAGGACAGTGGGCAACCTGTCCCTCTGAGGTGGATGGGCGCTATCTGGTAATATCATCCGACTCAACCTAACTCCAGCTGGAGGCTCCCCCACACCGGTACAGCTCACGGTCAGCGAGAGGACCCCCGGGGAAAGACGGAGGCCCAAAGCCACACGCACGCACGCTGCGAGCCACGTTGAAGTTCAAAGGAGCGTGTTTAACCAGCAAACAAAGGGCGGCGCGGTCTCCGGTCCCGGGACCAGCTGCGGCCTCCCGGGAGGGGCAGGAGGGCCGCGGTGACAAATGGACATTCCGCACGCGAGCAGACGGACACCTGATCTGCGGCTCCCGGCGGCCCCACCCACCGCCTCCAGCTGCCTGGCCCACAGTCGCCGCCCGCTTCCTCGGCGGGTTCTCCACGCGCCCAGCTAGCAGCCTCTGGCGCCACCGTCCCGAGAACTTTCCAATCCTCCCAGGGCTAGGGGCGGGCGGTGGGGAGGGGGCGGCTAGGTGGGGGCCTCGACGAAATTCCTTCCTGGGACTTGGCGGGCGGCCCTTCGCAAGTGGAAAGTGGCTCGTCCCCAAGTCCAACCCCGACCCCAGGGCGCCCCGGAGAAGCTCCCCGGAGCGAGGAGCCGGCGGCCGCGCGGGCGGAACAAAGGGAGTCAGCGGGCCGGGGAGGATGCTGCGCTCCCCCGCGCCCCACCCGGCCGGCTCTCGGGCGCTGCCTCCTGCGCAGGTAGCCCGGCCTGCGGCGAGGCGGGAGGGTGTGTTCAAGCGGGGAACACAAAGACTCACTTCCGCGGGGCCACTCGCAGCCTGTTCACATTCCTGCATCCCTGACGCCCGCGGGACCTGCGTGCCCGCCGGGCGCCCAGGGCGGTGCGGGTGCAGGTAACCCTCGGAGGAACTAGGGCTGGCTGCAGGCGGCGGCCAGGGAGAGGCATGCCTTTTTAGACAGCCGCGCCGCCCGCACCGCCCCACGCAGCCCAAGTCTGCAGTCGCTCCTCTGCCAGAGGCAGGGCTCGGCGCGCAGCCGGGGACCGTCCCGCCGTGCACCCCGCCTGGCGGGCCAGGGGCGCGGGGAGCGGACGGTGCAACTTCCCGGCGCCCGGCCGCTAGGTGAGCCGAGGCCGGGAAGGGGGAGGAGTGGGGGACGGGCGGAGGGAGCGGGAGTGGGGGGGGCCCTGGGCGGGCGGGGGGGACGCGCGGAGCTCGGGGGCGGGGCGCGGCGCAAGCTCAGCGCGGGGGCCGGGAGCCTCCGCCTAGCCCCGGGGCTCGGGGCCGCGGTCCCTCCCGCCGTCCGCGCCGCCGCCGCCGCCGCGCTGCCGGGAACAATGAGGCGCGCGGCGCGGGGCTAAGCGCAGCGCCGCGCCGGCCCGAGGCCGAGCACCCGCCGCGCCCGCAGCTGCCGCCCGCCGCCGAGCAGCTCTGGCCCGGGGGAGGTGATCCCGCAGGCCGCCCGGGACGCGAGCGCGGGTCGCTCGGGGCTCCCGAGGTGGCGCGGGGAGGCTGCGCGGCAGAGGCGGGGGTGGCCACCGGCAGCAGGATCTGAGCCGCGCGCTCGGCGTTCGCAGCCCCCAAGTTCCGCGGCGCGCGTCGGGCGCCCCCGGCCCCGGGTCCCGGCTCCCGCGGGCGGCCGTGTGAGTGTGGGAGCGCGTGGCGCGCGCGCCCGAGCGGCTGCCGGAGAATAAAATGTGACACGCACGTCTCCGACTCCAGCGCCGCGCGGACGGGGGAGCGCGGAGCACCGCGGGGTCGGCCGGTGCGAGGCGCGGCGTCCGGAGAAGGTTGGTAGGGGAGGGCGCGGGGCTCGGGCGGTGGGGCGACGTCTGCCTTCGGGTCGCCGCAGCCTGTGCGCTGCTCGGCACGGAGTTAGACTCGGTGGCCGGGAGCCAGACCTGTGTAGGGGGGTGAGGGGACGCTGAGGGTTTTGGGGGAGAAGCAGGACATTCTTCGAGAGGGTGAGTGAACCTGAGGGCTTGAGCTTTGGGGACGGGCAGACACAGTTGTGCTCCTGCGGTTCAATCAATAAAACGGCGATCCTTTATTTTATTTAATTTGGCTCTGGGAGGAAATCGAGATTTTTAATTGCCTTTCTTGACCCCACCCCCATGCAAGACTGCGCTTCTTAAGGCTTAAAGTGTGTTCTATTGGTTTCTAGTTTGCTGTAGGTATAATGTTTAGGGACAGAAGGGATCCTTAGAATCCCAAATACCCGGGTGTTAATTCTTACGCGCTTGCTGGGGGAAAACTCTTGCTTTTAAGTTGTTACACTTTTCACCGTGTAGGGAGAAGATATTTGATGAATTCTTTTGAGTAAGCAACCTTAACACCCGTCTCTTTCGGATGTGACGGTGCTGCTGGGGCGGGGAGTGAAGTTCAACTTGTGGCTCGCAGCGAGTGATGCCTTCCAAAGCGAGCTGAATAGCTGTGTTTGGAGAAGCCCCGCTTTCCAGGAATTTAAATGAGACTTTTTGTGGTTGCCTTCCAGGTCTCTCCTCCTAGTACCATATTTGTTTTGTCAGGCTGAACTTTCAAAGCTGTTTTATAATCCGAGAAGCACTTTGGGAGAAAAGTAATGCTTGGCTGGTTTTTTGTGAACTTATTTTTACAGGGTCATATTGAAAATTGGAGGAGACGCAAACCATATTTGGTAGCAATCTTTGTTTTCTGTACCGTTTGTGTTCTAACAGCGAAGGGGCTTGCTGATCTCCCACGGGGACTGGCTGCTTGGGTGAGGGTATTGTTGGAGCGCTTGCAACACATTGTGAGTGAAGTGCTTTGTACGTATTTAAAAAGCCTCGTGCGGGTTACTAGATATTTACAGTTTTTTTTTTCTTTTTGAAATTTTGCTCAACATATTTTTGCAATTTTGAAATAATTGTGACTAACGACGAATTTCAAAACCTGAAATGCTGTGTGTGATCCCGTTGTTGCAAACTTAGGGCTAACACTTCCTTTAAATGGCCTTGAACTTATTTTTACCCACTTTCCTCCTCCATTATTTTTCTGAACTTGACCGCCAGACTTTTGCAACACTCCGGGGTTTGCATTTCCTACTAAAGGTTTAGAAAAGCTGATGACAATGGTGAATGAATATTATGATGAAAATGGAGAACAACCTAAAATAGTAGGGCAGTCGCCTTGAATTTTGTAGCCACAGTGAAAAATGGGGGCACTCAAACATGTTGGAATTCTTGATCCAGTTTTTATTGTGATTGATATGAATTTTAGCATTTTACCTTTTTGTAAAATGCAGCTGCCGCTTAGTTTTGAGGTAAGTCTCTTGACGAACGTGTGGTAGGAGCCTCAGCTCTTTGTGGAATCCTGAGCCCCAGAGTTCAAACAGAAGGTAGAGACTGTTGGAGAGTGTTCAGAGCAGAGACCAGCATTTGGGGGGTTTCTTATGTTGTGCACGCCATCTAGGAAGTAAAGATAAAGTGAGGATATGCAGGCAGGAGGATTCAAGCCTGAGATAACTTAATGTTTGAAAATATGTGAACAGATTTATTAGGCAGGGAAGGGGAGTCAATCAACTAGACTCAGTTACTGATGAGGACATGTAAGAAGGGGGTGAACAATTAAGTTGGTGTCGGGAAGGATTTCTGGTCAGCCAGTGAGATAGGTTAAATAGCGAAGGGGTTGCTGAGAAATTCTTCTAGGTGCTTGTTTCTCTAGAGCTTTTTTCCCCCTGAGATTCTCTTTCTGAGATGATTTACCTGTGTGAGTCTCTTATCTATTGCTTATACTAACTGCAATTGTGTACTGTGGGTCCAGAATGTATCCAAGCATTTGCCAAGCACTTAAATCTTCCCTAAATTGACAAACTAATTCTCAGTTTCCTGCATCTGCTGCTTAGATAGATACACGATGGGTTGCATTCCAAAAAACTTAGAAATATTTGCCCTTTGAGAAACTTAATTGATTTTCAGATTTCATGCCTCATTCCTGATACTTTTGAATAAAAATATCTTATGTGTTGATAATAGGGACAGTCTGTTAAATATTCACCTTCTCTTTCATTGTAATGTGTTTTACCCTCCTGGGTCTTCTGTTATATGATCATAAATTTTAATTGCTTAGATTAAATGAAATACTTAATTTGACTTGTTTACATGTCTAAGCAAAAAATAGTGCCCTCGTGCTAGGTGTATGTAAAGTTTTAAGTTTTTGAGCCTCCTCAAAGAAGAACTATAGGATGAAGTTCACAACTGACTGTCAGAGAAATAATTACATAGAATCAGATGCTAATTTTGGAATCCAGAAAGTGCAGGTGTACATTTACATAGCAATTTTCAGTATTCTCAACAGGTTGAGGTCAAGGGCAAGAACTGAGTGTGCTCTAGAAGTTGCCCAGCTGCTTGGTGTTAGTGGATAAACTTCAGACTTTCTGTTTAGCATTTTCTGTCATTTTTCTGAAAGCGCTCCTTCCTACTTTGGAGAGATTTGTTTGGAAGCATTATTAAGTACACAGAGCACAGACAGAAGAATCGGGGGGGTGGGGGGGAAGAAGCATCAGAGAAATATGGATTTATTATGCCCCTTATCAAATCCCATTCTGATCCGAAATTCGTGCCCCCCCACCCCCCGGGATGGATGCTTGGAACCCACCCAAGCTGTGGGTGAAATAGCGGCCGTGCAATTTAAAGGATGTGATATATGAACTGGCACTCCTGAGGCTTTGTCCTTATCAGTGGTTTGGTCCAGCACTAGCATGGGTCCTAGACCTGCTGCTTTGGTAAAAATGGGGTACCAGCAGCTGCTTGGCCGGTGTCTTCACTTGGCCACTTGCAGGTTCTTCTTGGCCATCCCACTGTGCCAAGACCCTTCTGATTTGGGGAAGAATTGCTCTCTGGATGGAAGTGGCATCAGAGAAATACTACCCACTCTCTCAGGGATTTTGGTCTGCACAGACATGGTCTGTGCCCCCTTCCAGGTTCTGCTGCCCCCTGTGGTCTTCTCTAGGAAAAAATTCTGAATTCCAGGCAGACATCAGCTCTAACAAGCTAGAAGGGTGTGAGGGTTGGGTTTGCAGTTTGCACTGGACTTCCTCAGTGAAGAAGCCGCAAAGGAAATTCTTGGCTGGCGCCCTCAAACCTGAATTCTAGGGAGTGCTGTCCCTGCACCACAGGTCACTAGAGCAAGTCTGAGCCTTCCCAGGGCCTGGTTTCCAGGGCTGGGAAATGGAGGCTTAGCTTAAATCCTCTCCAAGGTGTCTCCTCATGCTGAGATTCCGTGAAATTGAGAATTGTATATTCTGACATACTTAAAAGTGAATTCCCATGCTCAGAGGAGAATTCACCTTTAGTTACTGTGCTTCGTATCCCTTCAAACACCATGTAGCCCAGAAGGGAGTAGTAACTCAAAGAATAATAACAGCAATTGCTTCAGACTTACTATGGATTATACCCTGCCACCTGCTCTGCATAGGTTATCCCAGTATACCTTAGCCACAACCCTGGGGTGTATTGTTATCCCCATTTCATAGGTGAGGAGACTGAGCCTCAGAAAGATGAAGTGCCTTCCTCAAAAGTCCCACAGTGGGAAAGCAGCCCTGGGTTTGTGTGTTCCAAAGTCCATGCTGTTGAGACTATGCTCAGACTCTGTGGAGGAAAAGGTATGACTCCTCTCGTGGTCTGTATGCTGGGGTCAGAGAAGGGCTGTGACCTTGAGCTTGCTCGTCTCAAACCATGGCTGAGCTTGCTGGATCAGAAAGATTTTTATAACAGGATGGAAGGGGCTGGTGGGGCACTCATTACACAAAGCCAGCAGATTCACTGGAACCTGGAAGCAGAAAAAGGCAGGAAACGCAACCTAAAAATGACCCCTGCAGTTGAGAATATCCCAGGCAGTCAGTATTCTAATGAAAATCAGGCTCATATGAAGGGTTTCTCATCAAGTGAAATTTCTAAGGAAAAATTTAAGCAAAGACTTGAGAAAATGATCCCTACTGTCTAAGTTATTGGGTCAGTGAGGAGAGGAAGCTCAGAAAGTAGTCTCTTGGGACATTGAGAAATATATTGGCTAAAGCATTAGAGAAGACACTGTAAAGAAAAATCCTGCGATATCTTGATTATAACCTTCTGCTTTCAGAAGTTTATAATTCACACGTTATGTTCTGCTCTTGGCTGCTCCTAGTCTTTGAGCCCGAGAGGGAAACGCATTATTAAATTTAAAACAATTGGTTCTCCATGTTCAAATTATACAAATTTTTCAAGTAGAGGTTCTTGCATGTTGGTAATTGTGGTTTCTAAAATGACTTAGCTTTAAATTAAATTTGGAAGAGGGTAAATCTCTTAGATAATCCGGTAGCTTTCATTATTCAGAAAGAAATTTGAAAAGTAGCTTCCTTGAAAGTGTAGTGATGATTTTTTTTTTTTCTGGAGGATAAGTATATTACTAGGTGCTTAAAACCTGTCTTTGTGCCTCTGACCACAAACAGGTAGAAAAGGTACTGGTAAGATTGGTATATTTTCTGAATGATACAGTTAACCCAGTTATGCTGTGGAACTGTAAGTGCGTGATTGAATGAATGGATTTGGGTTTACTGTGAGAAGAGGGATCTTGCTCTGTAAATTCTATTTTAAAATTAGTAAAACTGTATCTCCCATACAGAAAAGAGGACTTCCTTCCTCCCTTCCTTCCTCCCTTCCTTCCTCCCTTCCTTCCTTCCTTCCTTCCTTCCTTCCTTCCTTCCCACTGTCATTAAAAAGAACATGCCTGGGAGGCTCATTCGGTTACATATCCAACTCTTGGTTTGGGCTCAGGACATGATCTCAGGGTTTGTGAGTTCAAGCCCTGTGTCAGGCTGTGTGCTGACAACATAGAGCCTGCTTGGGATTCTCTTTCTCTCTCCCTCTCTCTCTGCCCTTTGCCTTTGCTCTCTCTCTCTCCAAAAATAAATAAACTTAAAAAAATAAGTAAAAAATAAAAATATAACAAGAACACGCACACACACGTGCACAGACGTGTCCACACATAAACTTGCAAATACAGGGGGACTGCATCCCTGCATTAATATGGTTTACCATTAGTAATTTGGAGTGGGAACCTGAATTCAGATACTTATGCATGAATTGTTGGGATTCACAACTGTTGAGTGAGAAAATCAGGACCTAGAGCCTTGGCCTTCTGACGGAGAGAAGAACATTCTTTTTCCTGTATTACTTATCTCTGAGAGAATTGCATGTTCCAGATTGCCAGTGGCTTGTGTGAAGATAGAAATGTTTAAGGTCGTTTAAGCTTTACTTGGATTTATTATTAATAGGATAGGTATGGGAAAACACACTTTTACTTCTATGTGTATATGTGTGAGAGTGTGTGTATCTGTAAATATTCTTTAACAACAGTAGCGTCTTCAAGGTCCCTTTGGTGGTTTGCAGAATGTTTTTGACTGTTGACGTTCACGAGGGAGGCCTCTCGGGCAGGGCAGCCTGGAAAACCAATGCTGGGGTCCTATACATTAGTTAGCTACTTGCTGGGTGAAAGAAGTGGAGCCATTTTAGAGGGTTCGGGGTCAACCTGGTGTTGGCCCAATAGTGGGTGTGAGTTAGTCTTTCTCTGATAACCATTTGAAGTTGCCCCGATGTCGTCTCATCACTTTAAACTTTAGGTAAAATAATTAAAACAGCAGCAAGCTCAAGTGTTCAAAAAAAATTTTTTTTGAAACCGTCTGGTTCACAAGGTACTTTTTGGAGCAATTAATGAATACCAGGAAGCTGACAAGTGCAACATGGTTTACTTTATATTAGTATTTGTGTATCTGTATGTGTGTCATGTATATGTAGGTATTTGATTGACATTTTTCAAAGGGCAGTTTTCCTCCTTACAATAACAGTACAAACAGTATTCCTCTGCCTTATGTTCAAAATTAGTAGCTGGGAGAGTTGAAATAATTAAGTAATTTGTCTGACTAAATACTTGATACTTTATAATAACATTCAGAGAGAGCCATTAAATAGATTGCTTCATTAACTATTTGAGGTGGGAGGGTTTCAGAAACTGACTTGATAGTAACAGGAAAAAGTCTCTAATGTGACTCGAAAATAATGTGATTGCTTCCGTAAGTTAAACCCAAACATGTCTCTACTGGCCACACTCTGTAATTTTCACATAATTAAAACATGCCATTAATGTAATATAATCATAGCCCAGTAATACCCCTCGTATTACTGTTTGATATATATGCTGAAAGAGCAGAATTAATTTTTGGTTTGGGGGTTTTCCAGTATTTTCATGACTGGTAGGCATAGTATTAGATGTAAAACCAGAAGTGGGTAAAAGAAAAGCTTTAAATTGCATTAAACAATGTGCTTCACAAAGGAGAGTCAAAAGACTCCTGGAACACGGAAGCTTTGTTTTTTGTAGATGGTATATAAAACCCAATTATAGCATGGAACTCCAGGAGTATAATCACATACATGATGTGCATGTTTTACTGGCAAAACTAAACTCACCTGCCCCAAATCTCCCCCAGTGGGTCCCTGCCTCTCAGTTGCCCCACTTAGATCTATCTTGAATTCATTACACCATATTGAAAATGAATATGAGTTTGTAATATACTGAGTGACCCTGCATTATGGCCCACACATTTGGTCTGGGAATGACTGTGGTGCATAGTGGTGACCCTAAATGCTTAGTATGATTGGTGCAGTGCACAGCCAGGTTCCCCGGGCTTGTCGTCCATCAGGTCCGTGCTCAACCTCACCAGTTACAGGTTGGAAGGAGGGCCATTCCTTAGAATCATTCCTTGTTGAACTGAAAGGCATCCACAGATCAATTAATTCACTTTCCAGGGTACATATTTTCTATGAACCCACATAGTCTTTTCTCAAGAAAAAAATTCAAATTCTGTATGTGGGGAAAGGTAGACATAGAACAAAATTATAGGAGGAAGGTCATGTGCCTTTTGTTTGATATATATATATATATATATGTATATATATATATATATATATTTATGTTGAGGGTAGAAAACAAGGATTGATGATTGCAATGAGGTATTTAAATCTTCCCCTTGTTTGTTTTGCATAGTTGCTAAGCAAATCTTTTTTCGAGGTGAAGTCCCTTGGACTGTTCTTTCATCTGTGTGAAATTTCAAAATGAAATTCCTTGGGGCGTCTGGGTGGCTCAGTCCATTAAGCGTCTGACTTCAGCTCAGGTTATGATCTCATGGGTTCGAGCCCCGCTTTGGGTTCTGTGTCTTCCTCTCTCTGCTCCTCTCCCACTCATGCTCTGTCTCTCTCTCTCTCTCTCAAAAATAAATAAACATTATTATTATTTTTTTTAATGAAGCATCCTTCATTTGGTGCTGACAGTTTGTAGAGAGAGAAAAAGCAGTGACTGAGTCGTGGACTGCTTGCATTGGTAGAATGGGAGATACGTGTAGATACATTGGTAGAATGGGAGCTTGGAAGAGTGACATCATTGAACAAAACAGGTCTAGGGCATGTCTTTTCTTCTTTTTTATTTATTTATTTATTTTTAAGTTCACAAGACTACAGTTATTTTCATGTGACATTCTTCTTGTCAGCTACCTGTATGCTCAAGAAGCAGATGACATTAACCTCAAATACAAAAGACAGAGGTGGAGCAGTGCCCCTAAACCACCTTCTGGGGTCTCAGGAAGATACAGAGAATCCAGCTTAGCTATCCCTTGAAGATCAAATAGGCCATCAGAGATTTGCTAAAACATTCAGGGCTGTCAGACACTAATCAGTATGAAACTGGAAATGGATGGCATCAGATGCAGTCTGGGGGGAGAAATGAAGTACATAGAAACCTGTACCCCATGTCCCCACGTGACCCTTGTTTTTTCCTCCAGAGACTT